>NC_057807.1:121190332-121282120 GCF_018294505.1 Triticum aestivum | reverse complement strand
GACGCGTCCGGCTCCGTCCGGACGTGTCCGGCGGCGGGGAGAGGAGCGGGGCTAGGGTTTGATCCGGAATTCGGAGGGGGAGGTGTTTATATAGGTAGAGGGAGCTAGGAGTGTCCAAATGAGGTGTAGTTTTCGCCCACACGATCGTGATCCGACGACGGAGAGCATGGAAGTGACTTAGATGGGTTATTGGGCTGTTTTGGAGGGGTGTTGGGCTGCAACTCAAAAGAGGCCTTTGCGGTTATGCGGATAACCGTTGGAGTACCAAACGAGCTCCAAATGACCCGAAACTTGACAGGCGGTCTACCGGTGCTATACCAGGGCCACTTGGCAAGGCTCGGTCCATTCCGAGAACATTTAACACCCGCACACGAAAAGAGACAAGAGGGGTGCGCCGGTGCATGTGGGAGTGTCGGATTGCGAAACGGACAACGGGGAAAATGCTCGGATGCATGAGACGAACACGTATGCAAATGAGATGCACATGATGACATGATATGAGATGCATGACATGAATAAAATGCAAAACAAAAGACAAAACCCAACCACAGAGGGGATATCATATCACATAGCCGAAAATGGCAAGAGTTGGAGATACAAAGATGGAAAGTTACATCCGGGGTGTTACAACACTTCACCACTACAAGAGGATCTCGTCCCGAGATCTAGGAATGAAAGAACTCCGGATATTCGGAACGAAGGTGATCCTCGCGCTCCCAGGTGGCTTCACGGTCTGAATGGTGTGACCACTTCACTTTCAGGAATTTGATTGACTTGTTGCGAGTCTTGCGCTCGGTTTCTTCGAGAGTAGCAACGGGGTGCTCATGATAAGAGAGATCTTCTTGGAGGTCGATTTCTTCGAAGTTGATAGTGCGCTCAGGAGTCTTGAAGCACTTGCGAAGCTGTGACACGTGAAACACATCATGCACGTTCACAAAGTTGGACGGAAGCTCAAGTTGATAGCCGAGATCGCCTCTTTTGCCAATGATCTTGAAAGGACCCACGTATCTAGGAGAAAGCTTCCCTTTGATACTGAAGCGACGAGTGCCTTTCATTAGAGAGACGCGGAGATAGACATGGTCTTCGATTTCAAAAGCCAAGTCACGGTGCTTGCTATCATAGTAACTCTTTTGTCGCGATTGCGCGGCTTTGAGATTCTCACGAATGACTTTGCACATTTCTTCGGCTTCTGTGATCAAGTCGTTGCCAAGAAGTTGGCGTTCACCTGTCTCGGACCAATTGAGAGGAGTACGGCACTCTCTGCCATAGAGAATTTCGAATGGGGCCTTGCCCGAACTCGCTTGGAAGCTGTTGTTGTAGGAGAACTTGGCATATGGAAGACAATCTTCCCACTTCATACCGAAAGAGATGACACAAGACCTGAGCATATCTTCAAGGATTTGATTGACTCGCTCGACTTGGCCACTTATTTGACGATGGAAAGCTGTGCTGAAACGAATGTTGGTGCCCATGGCCTTCTGAAAGGATTCCCAGAACTTAGAAGTGAAGATGCTTCCGCGATCTGAAGATATCAATTGTGGAATACCGTGCAAGGAGACAATTATGGAGGTGTATAGCTCTGCCAGCTGAGCTGCTATGATAGATTCTTTGATAGGAAGAAAATGAGCCACTTTGGTAAGCTTGTCAATGACAACGAAGATAGCATCATTTCCACGCTTGGACTTAGGAAAACCAGTCACAAAGTCCATCTCGATATGGTCAAACTTCCATTCCGGAATAGCAAGAGGTTGGAGGAGACCAGCTGGCCTTTGGTGTTCTGCTTTCACTCTTCTGCAGACATCACATTCATTCACGAATTGAGCAATCTCTCGCTTCATTCGAGTCCACCAATACGGCTGCTTGAGGTCATGGTACATCTTTGTACTTCCAGGATGAATGGATAGGAGGGAATTGTGTGCCTCGTTCATGATGACTTTTCTCAAATCACCTTTTGGAACCACATTTGATCCTCGAAGAAAAGAGTATCTTTGTCATCCAAGCGATAGCACTTGTATTTGGGAATGCCCTTGTCGATACCACGTTTCACCTTCTTCACCATGGTATCCAGGAGTTGTGCCTCACGAATTTGATCTTCCAAAGTAGGAGAGACTATGAGGTTGGCAAGAAATCCTTGAGGAACAACTTGAAGATTCAGCTTGCGGAAGGCTTCACAAAGGTCTGGTTGAAATGGCTTGAGGATTAGACTGTTGCAATAAGCCTTTCTGCTCAGAGCATCTGCAATCACATTCGCCTTGCCAGGAGTATATTCAATACTCGGATTGTACTCTTGAATCATTTCAACCACTCGAGTTTGCCTGAGGTTAAGGTTGGGTTGAGTGAAGATATACTTGAGGCTCTTGTGATCGGTGAAAATGTCCACTTGCCTTCCCAATAAGAGATGTCTCCATGTTATCAATGCATGGACAACTGCCGCCAACTCAAGATCGTGAGTGGGGTAGTTCTTTTCGTTGGGCTTCAACTAATGAGAGGTATAGGCCACAACTTTTTTCTCTTGCATCAACACAGCACTGAGACCTTGAAGGGAAGCATCACAGAATACTTCGAATGGCTTGGATTCATCAGGAGGAGTCAAGACAGGAGCTGTGACTAGCTTGTCTTTGAGGGTGTTGAAAGCAACGTCACACTCAGGCGTCCAGACATACTTGACATGCTTCTGGAGGAGGTTGGAAAGAGGCTTTGCAATCTTAGAGAAGTTCTCAACGAATCTTCGGCAATAGCTTGCAAGACTAAGAAAACTGCGGAGCTGCTTGACATTCTGAGGAGGTTCCCAATTCAGAACAGCAGACACCTTCGCGGGATTGACAGCAATGCCCTTGGCAGAGATGATATGACCAAGGTAAAGAAATTCATCAAGCCAGAACTCACATTTTGAAAACTTCGCATAGAATTGATGCTCTCTGAGCTTGTCGAGCACCAATCGCAAATGTTTGGCATGATCCGACTTATTCTTGGAGAAGACCAAAATATCATTGAGATACACCAGGACAAATTCATTGGTGTAGGGGTTGAAGATAAAGTTCATCATGCGAGAGAATGTTGGAGGAGCATTGACAAGGCCGAAAGACATGACAGTATATTCATAAGAACCATAGCTTGTTCTGAATGCTGTCTTGGGAATATCTTATTCACGAATGCGAATCTGATGATAACCCATACGAAGGTCAAGCTTGGAGAATACTTTAGCACCTTTGAGTTGCCCGAAAAGCTCGTTGATGTTGGGAAGTGGATACTTGTTCTTGATTGTCTTCTTGTTCAATGGACGGTAATCGACGCAAAGTCGGTCCGTGCCATCCTTCTTCTAGACAAAAAGAACTCCACAACCCCATGGAGATGAACTCGGTCTGATCAAACCCAAACGCTCTTGTTCATCGAGCTGCTTCTTCAATTCCTTCAGCTCCTTGGGTCCAAGCTTGTATGGACGCTTGCAGACGGGTTCCGTTCCAGGCTCAAGATCAATAACGAACTCGACTGGCCGATGAGGAGGCATACCCAGAAGCTCTTCTGGAAAGACATCTTGGTACTCACAAACGACTGGAATTTGAGAAATAGCATCCAACTCGCCCTTCTCATTGAGAGAAAACAACCGAATGGTTTCATCGCGAGCGGCATAGATGATAACATCCTCAGAAGGGTGTGTCAATTGAATTTGCCTGGCAGCACAATCAAGCTGAGCCTTGTGCTTAGAAAGCCGGTCCAGCCCGAGAATTAGATCAATATCAGAGTCGCCAAGAACAACTTGAGAAGACAGAAATTTATAGTCGCCCATCTTGATACCGACATTTGGAACCAAAGCTCGAGAAGTCATTTGCCGAGCTGGGGAAACAATAGACAAAGGACTCGGCAATACTTGAGTAACCCAATCATGCATAGCCACAAAAGGTCTTGAAATGAAAGAATGCGATGCACCAGTATCAAATAAGACTTTTGCAGGAATATCATTAACTGGAAGATTACCCATTATCACATCAGAAGAATCCTCTGCCTGAGCTGCATTCATTATGTTCAGCTTTGCATGCTTTGGATTATGCTTGACCACTGCATTGCTTGAAGATCTCACAAGAGGAGGAGGAGGAAGGCGCCTTTGATTGAAGCATTTGTTCGCATAGTGACCTTTCTGCCGGCACATGTTGCAAGTCACTTCTAAGAGCGGACGATGATAAGGAGCATTTGACCTTGGAGCTTGAGGTTGAGACTTGTTTTGATAGCCTGGGTTGGGTGGGTGGGAAGATCCACGACCACCTGAGTTCTTCTGCTGGTAAGGCTGACGAAACGGAGGTGGAGGAAGGTAGAACTTCTGCTGCTTAGCTGCCACTTGTGAGGAAGAAGAAGATTGCACTGCATCCCTGATTCTCTTCTTAGAAGCCTCACACTTGAGCTGAGCACCTTCTTGCTTGAGTGCCATATTGTAGAATTGATCAAATTGAGTAGGCTCAACAAGAACGAGAGCTAACTACAGATCCTCTCTAAGGCCACCTCTGAATTGATAGATCATACTCTTCTCATCAGGAACATCTTGTTTAGCAAAGTGAGCAAGTTTCTGAAACTGCTTGTTGTATTCGTACACTGACATGTTGCCTTGCTTGAGATTGCGGAACTCCTCTCGCTTGCTCTCAACAACACTGGTAGGAATATGGTGAGCTTTAAAGTCCCGACAGAAGTCAGTCCAAGTAATCACTCGACCTCCTCTGGAATCCTTGTATTGCTGGAACCAATCAGCTGCTTGATCCTTGAGCTGAAAAGAAGCGAACTTGACGTAGTACTCAGGCCTGACATTGCTGCATTCAAAATGCTTGTTGATATCCACGAGCCAATCATCGGCGTCTGTGGCCTCGAGACAGTAGCTGAAAGACTTCGGCTGATTTGCAAGAAATTGGTTGAGGGTAGGAAATAGAGGCTGATGATTGAACTGCCCCTGACCTTGATTTCCTTGGTTGCCTTGGCCTTGGTTGCGCTCTTGCATGAGCTGAATCATCATCTGGGCATTGGCGTTTGTGGCTGCCATCAAAGCTTGCCATGCCTCCGGAGGCGGAGGTGGAGGTGGAGGGTTCGCCTGACTTCCATCATTGCGTTCCGGATTCTGACGCGTTGGCGGAGCCATCCTAAAGAGGGTGACATCCGTTAGCATCTTGATAGACAGATAGACAAGTTGAATCAACGGATATAAATTGCAACATATAGTCTTCACAATAAACATTCGAACAAGGATGAATGAATGAATTCCAAAGCAAACATCACACATCCATTAAGGTGAGAAGCCACTTGATAAGATATTGATGAATGAAATAAACAAGGTACAACTGGAACAAATAAGTGGTAAGGATTACCCAATCACAAACCAAATATCTGCGGGAAGAAATGCTAGAGTTACTTGAATCCCACCTATAAACTCTTGAAACTTTCTGGTTATGCAATCAGGTGTTGGGGATATAGGGGAAGCAATATATCTCACCCAAACTAACAATCCCTACATCCAGCTGTATCCATCCTTCAACACATAACCAAGAAACCTTCGGAAATCGTGTACCTCAACCTTCGAAAAGCATCCGTTATACGAGTTATGGCAATACTCCCGAACTCCCGCCCCAGTACTGGGTGGCGTCGAGGTTATCTCACCAACAACTGCATAAAAGAGATTTTCGATGTCGGCAAAACTCAGGTATTCTAGAACTGCAACGATAAAATTGTGATGACAACACCTCGGAGCTCAACTCCCCGGGTCAAAGCCACATAATAGACAGGAGGCACCAAGAACAATGTTCTCGTCACAAAACCATCGGAACGATTCCAAGATACCCGCATGATTTTAAATTTTTTTTAGTGAAATTTGAGAAGAGGACAGTCAAAACATCTACGTCAGGAGACCTTACCAGAGCGACGAAGGGACTGAGGAGTAAAAAGAATCCTACTATCCGATATATATAATCCTAAGACTCAAAACATTTTTGTTCAAGACTCAACATCGCCAGCAAACAATCAAGCAGGGGGCTCCTAAGTCGGGGATGGCTCTGATTACCAACTTGTAACACCCACGATGCGGCTATATCTCCCACGTGTCGAAGCACGACTTAGAGGCATAACCGCATGGTGGTTTTGTCGCAAGAAGGGTCATCTTCACACAATCCCATGTAATGAACAAGAATGGGATAAAGAGAGTTGGCTTACAATCGCCACTTCACACAAGACATAACTTAAGATCATACATCATTCAAATACACTCATAGACCGACTACGGTCAAATCCAAATGAAAAGAAGACAACCCCAAATGCTAGATCCCCGATCGTCCCGACTGGGCTCCTCTACTGATCATCTGGAAATGATACATAGTAACGACCAAGGGCCTCATCAAACTCCCACTTCAGCTCAGTTGCGCCATCTACGCTGGTATCCTCGGCACCTGCATCTGTTTTGGTAGAATCTGTGAGCCACGGGGACTCAGCAATCTCACACCCGCGAGATCAAGACTATTTAAGCTCATAGGTAGGTAAAGGGGTAATATGGTGGAGCTGCAGCAAGCACTAAGCATATATGGTGGCTAACATACGCAAGTGAGAGCGAGAAGAGAAGCAACGCATCGATCGAGAAGCTAGTAGTGATCAAGAAGTGATCCTGAAACTACTTACGTCAAACATAACTCAAACCGTGTTCACTTCCTGGACTCCGCCGAGAAGAGACCATCACGGCTACACACACGGTTGATGGATTTTAATGAAGTCAAGTGTCAAGTTATCTACAACCGGACATTAACAAATTCCCATCTGCCTCATAACCGTGGGCACGGCTTTCGAAAGATACAATACCCTGCAGGGGTGTCCCAACTTAGCCCATCACAAGCCCTCACGGTCAACGAAGGATATACCTTCTCCCGGGAAGACCCGATCAGCCTCGGAATCCCGGTTCGCAAGACATTTCGACAATGGTAAAACAAGACCAGCAAGACCACCCGACTGTGCCGACAAATCCCGATAGGAGCTGCACATATCTCGTTCTCAGGGCACAACGGATGAGCAATCCGTACAACTAAAACCAGACTTCGATTTCCCCGAGGTGGCACTGCAAAGGGCTCTAGTTTGGACCAACACTCGAAGGAGCACTGGCCCGAGGGGGGGGGGTAAATAAAGATGACCCTCGGGCTCGCGAAAACCCAAGGGAAAAAGGCTTAGGTGGCAAATGGTAAAACCAAGTTTGGGCCTTGCTGGAGGAGTTTTATTCAAAGCGAACTGTCAAGGGGGTCCCATAAATCACCCAACCGTTTAAGGAACGCAAAATCAAGGAACATAACACCGGTATGACGGAAACTAGGGCGGCAAGAGTGGAACAAGTCACCAGGCATAAGGCCGAGCCTTCCACCCTTTACCAAGTATATAAGGTGCATTAATTAAACAGGAGATAATGTGATATCCCAAAATATCCATGTTCCGACCAGGAACAAACTTCATCTTCACCTGCAACTAGCAACGCTATAAGAGGGGCTGAGCAAAAGCGGTGACATAGCCAAACAACGGTTTGCTAGGACAGGATGGTTAGAGGTTTAACATGGCAATAGGGAGGCATGGTAAACAGTGGCAGGTAGAACTAACATAGCGATAGAGCGAGTACTAGCAAGCAAAGATAGAAGTGATATCGAAGGTATGGTCATCTTGCCTGCAAGGTTCTCAGAGTTATCGAAGGCTTGATCCTCGTTAGCGTACTCAACAGGTTCCTCGTGCACGTACTCGTCTCCCGGCTCTACCCAAAGCAAGAACACAAGCAAAGGAACCACAATAAATCACGGTGCAATGCACAAGCAACATGATGCAATACATGTCATGATATGCGAGATGTGATATGCAATGCATATGTGTGCTTTGGGAGGAAAAAGGATGAACAAGGCATGAACTTAGAAAACCAAGTATGCCACTAGAAAGATGAGATGATTTCGGTTGAAATCGATATAAGGATCACCGGGAACGGATGCACGGTTTGCAAATGGCAAGCAAAACAAGAATGGCACAAAGCTGCGATTAACAGCACGATGCTACTTAGCATGCAACAAGAAACTATGCTACAGCACCCCATCATAAAAAAAAACATATGGAAGTGATCTACAGGAGATGCTTAACAAAAAGGAACACTGAGCTATGGCTAAATCACATCATAATAGGTTCAAACAAGCATGGTGAAAGTGCAAAAAAAATATCAGGTTGGTCATGGCATAAACAGCATCATGAAGCGATGTTCAGAGCAAGTTATCAACATGCTACAGGAACTTATAATAGCAAAACAAGGCGTGACATGAATCTACTCAAAGCATAGATCAAAAGTCCCTTACTGACCATAAGCCAAAAAGGATCAGAAAATATGATGGCACTCATGTAAACATAGCAAGTTTCGTTAACAGATTCAGCAAACAAAGCATGGCATTAACAGAATTACGAAGGCACCTTCGTGAGCTCGATGCACTCACTACAGAGCACTTCATGATAAACTAAGCATACATCCATCAAGAAGACATGTCATAGAAGCTATACATGGCAATAACAACATTATAGCATACACTGATCAACTACAACAACCTTGGCAAAATTGAATAACATGTAAACAATCTGCCAGGAAACATTTTGAATAAAAAGTAGAGCATGAAAATGACATGCTAGACTACTCCATAATTGCAACCAGGGGCATGGATGGATAGAGCATAACCATATGTTCAAAACACCCTTACTTAAGTATCTCAAAATATGCATGGATCTCTCTGTAGCATCATGTTTACATGGCATCAAAATATCAGCAGAACAGGGACTAAAATCAGCAATATCACGAAGCCTAGTTTGCATGCTTGTGCTAGTCACCACATTGATCACAAAAATACATGGCAAGTACCTCTGCAAAGAAGACATGGCATAGTTCAACTCACATGTAGGGCTCAAGTACATAGGATGCACACATCAATCATGGCAAAAATGGCAAAAGTGCATGTTCTGATAAGAATCTAAAACTAATATTATGAAGCACTCTTCCAACAGCATTTCGGGCATCAAGATGAGCTCAAAAGAAACTGATGCAATGAGATGAAATGATTTACTCTTCGAGGCGAACAATTCGGTATGCTACACACACAAAACGGAGCCACGGGTGCAAAGTTGTGGTGCGATCAACATGCAACAAAATTAATGACAAATAAGGACTTAGATGAATTTCGGGGAAGAAGTCAACCTAGGTCTTCTCAGATCCGATCCGGATCCGGTCGCACGGACGCCGAGGCGTCGCCGGAGACACTCGCCGAAGAAAGGCCGGGGGAGGAGAGGAAGGAGAGGCGGTGGCGCGGTCTCGGGCGCGGGCGGCGCGGCGAGCTCCGGGCGGAGGCGGCCGGGGCGGCGAGCTCCGACGCGGGGTGCGCGGCGGCGGCGAGGCAGAGGCGGCCGGCGGCGGGCCGCGGGAGCGGGCGGCAGCGGAGGACTCAGGCGGCGGGGAGCGGGCGATGGGCCGCGGGGACCCCGCGCGGGCCTGGCGGGCCGGCGGTGGCGCGCGGGCGCCGGGGCCACGTGGCAGCTCCTAGTTCGTTGGCGGCGGCGGACGGACGTGTCCGGCTCCGTCTGGACGTGTCCGGCAGTGGGGAGAGGAGCGGGGCTAGGGTTTGATCCGGAATTCGGAGGGGGAAGTGTTTATATAGGTAGAGGGAGCTAGGAGTGTCCAAATGAGGTGTAGTTTTCGCCCACACGATCGTGATCCGACGACGGAGATCATGGAAGTGACTTAGATGGGTTATTGGGCTGTTTTGGAGGGGTGTTGGGCTGCAACTCAAAAGAGGCCTTTGCGGTTATGCGGATAACCGTTGGAGTACCAAACGAGATCCAAATGACCCGAAACTTGACAGGCGGTCTACCGGTGCTATACCAGGGCCACTTGGCAAGGCTCGGTCCATTCCGAGAACTTTTAACACCCGCACACGAAAAGAGACAATAGGGGTGCGATGGTGCATGTGGGAGTGTCGGATTGCGAAACGGACAACGGGGAAAATGCTCGGATGCATGAGACGAACATGTATGCAAATGAGATGCACATGATGACATGATATGAGATGCATGACATGAATAAAATGCAAAACAAAAGACAAAACCCAACCACGGAGGGGATATCATATCACATAGCCGAAAATGGCAAGAGTTGGAGATACAAAGACGGAAAGTTACATCCGGGGTGTTACAATATGTTTCATGAGCTAGCATGAAGAGACGCTTTCAAAAGTTTCCAACACTAGCTTAACGTTCAAAAAAATCATGGAGGAGATCAGGATGTTGTCGATGGGCTCAATAACAATTCATCCAGGTTTCCATATAAACGGGATTCCACAATTAAGTGAACACGGTGATAGCCTTGGTCAGACCAAAGGATGTAATGGTGTATGCCCGAGGAAACAACCACGAGTAAGACAACATTACGAATATCATTAGTTTTGATTTGATTTGGCGATAACCCATACCCAAAGCAAAGGTTTGGTAAGACAATAGATCCAACAATTGACCATGAGGATCAATCAATGAAGATATCATCTTTCTTCAACACACACGCACAAAGATATCCCTTTGGAATGAACTGAGTCGAACAAGCTTTTATCTTCCAACTCTCCAAGTTGTTGTTTAGCTTAGCCAACTAGTTTAGGGTATCCAACACAGATTCTTGGAGAAAGGGTGGTTCATAGAGAAACCAACTTGATCACGAACTCAACGTAGCGGTCAGGTGACGACCTGGTGATATTTCCGAGAAGATATCTGAAAATCACGAACCACCGATATGTTACTAAGCTCGAGAACAATCTTGCTTTCGAGGCAAGACGATGTGCTCAAATAAGCAAGGATTGGCAAAATCCTAACTCATTGGTCGAAGAGTGCACCAGGAAAATGGACTAGGTAGCACAATCTATCTTAGAATGGTGATTCAATATCCAACACGCTAAGAATGAGAATACTATCCATTAATCACTATGCAACATGGTTGCTAGGAATATAGATTTCACACATCACGATTCACTTGTCAGCACTCCGGTTGAGACAACACGGAACCGAGGAATGAATAATGAAGTCGAGAATTATCACTACGTCAAGAATCCATAAGAGAAGGTGCAATCCTCATGACATTCCTGACATAAAGTGGGTAATACTTCAGGGTAGAACAGAACAATAGCTGGATTGGCATTTTGATCTGCAGAATACAACTGCTTTGACCCAATCCTAAATATGGATAAGGTACTGGAGTTTGTTTCTCCTAGTCATTCCAGAATAGAATGCCTTGATGGACCACAAGAGTAATAGGCATCGATGAACAAATGCATACATACTCTTGACTATCAATTGATAGACGAAGGTTAGAAGACAAGTAAAGAGGGACAACTCAAAGGAACATATGATTTTCTGAGTTGTGGATGCATGGATTAGCATGTCGAACGAGTTCAACATATTTCTTCCAGACAACCCATGCGGAAAGGTAGAACTGGCAGAGTCACAACATAGAATCAAGAACTCGTCAAGATCTCTGGTTGTGATTTTTTCATTTTAAAGAACTTTTGCCATAAGTAGTTCATGGTATTTGGAAGAAGGAAATACCACGGACCTCCAAGACTATCGCAAAGGTTACTAATATCCTAAAGGTACGAGCAACACTATCAACATGAAGCAAGTAGGGTAAATCTCGGGTTCAAAACCCAGAAGTAGAATACCTACTAACTAGTTGGCATCACGGGATGCTTTCGAGGATGATGGCCAAAATCATCACACTGGGACACAGAACATGGCTAGATTACTAGGTGATACTCTAGACATCTAGGGTCATAATAATAACTCCAACATATATGTCGAGGCAATAGAGCACCTCAACTCACCGTTTAGTGTGGTTAACCTGGCCAGAAAGGACATCGAAACAGAGGGAAGGATTTTGCAATTGCATCAGATTATTTAGAAACCTGGGATGACTCGGACAGCATAACGGCTGTAAATGCTCAAAAGATTGGAGACATGCTACAAAAATGGTGGCATAGCCACTCAGAAGCACAATATCAAGGTTTCGAGATCAACAGTTAACATACAAAAGATAGTAGGAACTGAACGCAAGCTTAGAACCATCAATCCTATAGGACTACAGATTAGTAACACGTGATCCTGATAGAAAGAAGAGAAATCCTAATTCCTTAACCCCGTAGGAAAGATAAGATGACTCAGATCAGAAGGGCATAAGGTATAAGGAGTAAAAGAGCCTTATGTTCCATCCCACAATCAATTCCCTTATATAACTAAAGAATTTCTAGACTCAACTTCGACCAGTTTGGCTTGGTAATCCTACAGGCAGTCAAGCTCTGATACCAGAGCTGTCAGGACCCCGATCCTAAGTCACACCGATCTAGCATGTAACACATCATATCACTTTGCGGCCTCACGCACGGTATTTCCACGGGTGCCACCTTACCTGGCCCGGGACCGTTTGCGCCTTTTGGCTCACGTATATGATAGTGCCGCTAGCATCCATATGACAAAGAACCCAGGCTGACATGGCTAGTCGTGAACCCAAAGTGGCACTAACTTACAGGGACATGCATACATGACCCAACAACGAACGTGTCGGTCATCAGCGAGTGAATCCGGGCTGTAGCAACTGGGCTAGCAGGACTCCGGTAAACCGGGCTGTAGCAGGCTAACAGGACTCCGATAGACACCGCGTGACATTTCCCCGAAGGGACAGACACATGACCAAAGAAGGACACATGCCGGCCAGCCTAAGTGTTCCGGAGCAGTAGCAAGCTACCAGGGCTCAGTGGAAGCACTAGGAGACATTTCCCGGTAAGAGAGGCTACCAAGGATAAACAACTAGATAGTCAGATCCCACACATACCAAGCATTTCAATAACATACACACAATATGCTCGATATGTGCAAATACAACATGGCATCACAACATAACTCTACGACTCAAAGTATTTATTCAAATAGGCTCCGAGGAGCGAGATATTACAAACATGGGTCTCATGACCCAGCATTCATAGCACACAAGTCAAGCACAAGCGGAAGCTTAACATGTCTGAGTACAGACATCTACAAATGAAAAAGGCTGAGGAGCCTGTCTATCTACCAGATCCTGCCGAGGGCACAAGATCGTAGCTGAGGTAACAAGCTAAACGTCGAAGTCCACGTGGAACTACTAGCGAGACTGAAGTCTCTCTGCAAAAACATAAATTAAGCAACGTGAGTACAAATGTACCCAGCAAGACTTACATCAGATCTAACTACATATGCATCATTATCAACAAGGGGATGGTGGGGTTTAACTGCAGCAAGCCAGCTTTGACTCGGTGGCTATCCTGAACTATGACTGCAAGTAACTCTTTTGAGGTGGCGCACACAAGTCCACATATTCACCATATCCATATCAATACACCACTATGGATCCGCTCCCGACTCCCTACGAGAACGCCATCCATAGCACTCATGCTTATCTTGCGTATTTTAGAGTATCCACTTTCACTTGTCTATGAACTGTACAGGCAACCCAGAAGTCCTTTACCGCGGACACGGCTATTCGAATAGATCATATTAACCCTGCAGGGGTGTACTTCTTCACACACGCTCTCACCACTTACCGCCGTTTACACGACATGTACTCGGCAACCTTCAAGCGGAAGCCCAGCGAGGGTGTCGGCCACGACCTGACTAACCACACAAGTCTCTCGTCCAGGTTTATCGCCTATTCGGGTTCCATCCGCAAGGAGATCCGGCCGGGGTGTCGCTCACGGCCCCAAACGATGTGAGCAGGGTTCCCAAGCCCACCATCCGGGTGCCACTTGGTACACCGTGCCACTGTGCCTAGTTTGTCCCAAGCCCACCTGTACCGGGTGCCACTTGGTAGACTACTAACACTACCTACAAACACCAGAAACTAGTTGCAACTCCTGGACAGAGATCAAGTTAATTAATAAGTCGAGAGAGCTTGGAGCGCCCGGAGCCCAATGTGTGGTAGTAACTGTTCATGGATCACAAACACAGAACTCAGTTCCTGAGGACGCCTGCCATGAGACAACCCACCATGTACTCCTACATGGCCTCTCACCGCTACCTTTACCAAATCGTGTTCACACACTTAGCTCTCAACAGTAGGACATGTTCACACACCTCCAATTCATCCCCGATGAATCAGACCTGACTCAACTCTAAGCAATAGCAGGCATGACAAACAAGCATGAATGAGTAGGCACATCAGGGCTCAAACAACTCCTTCTCATGCTAGTGGGTTTCATCTATTTACTGTGGCAATGACAGGTCATGCGAAGGAAAGGGGGTTCAGCTACCGCAACAAGTAACAGATGAATCGTTGTTGTCCTAATGCAGTAAAAGAGAGCAGGAGCGAGAGAGTGGGATTTTATCAGAATGAACAAGGGGGTTTTGCTTGCCTGGCACTTCTGAAGATAATATAGTTCTTCATCGGTGTCATCGATCACATCGTCGGTACACGTCTACTGAGAGGGGACAAGCACCGACAAACAAAGAAGAAACACAATCAATGCAATGCAACAATATGATGCATGAATGTGACATGGCAATATGTTGTGGTTTGTGCTAATGCAACTAAAACCAGATTAAATGAAGTTGGTTTGAATTCAAGATGCAAATTCAAACTCCACATGTGGTTATTTAAATGTCATTTAATTGAATTGTCCTAAACAGTAGTCATAAGTTGTTCTAACATGCATGAAAATGGTACAGATGGATAGATTGTATTTTTCTGATAATTTTTCATATATAAATTATATCAATCTGAGCTACGATTATTTATCTATCATTTTTAAAAGTTTGGGGTATTTTCTGAAATTTATAAATCATTTCCTGATTTATTTTAATTCCAGAAATACTTTACTGCGTCAGCATAACGTATTAGTGATGTCAGCAGGTCAACGGGCGGCCCAGGTCAAACCTGACCAGTGGGTCCTGCGTGTTAGTGTCATTAGTCTAACTAATTAAATTAGTACTAACCCTAGATTAACTAGCAGTGCTAGGACCCACCTGTCATTGACCCGGGGGGTCAAACTGGGCCCCACCCGTGGTCAAACAGGGTCAGTGGGGTCAAACTCACCGGCGACTCGACACCGGCAAGGCCTGAGATGGCGGCGCGGCTCGGAAATCCCCCACGGGTGTCCAAATGTGCGGCGGAGAGGCTCTACGGGTGCAGCGCGACGAGGCGCGTCTAACGGGGCAAGCGGGAGCAGCTGGGGTGGACTGAGCTCGTCGGAAGCGAGCTCGCGGCGGCGGCCAGAGTTCGGCCAACAGCGGGTTAGGCGATGTAGGGCGCCAGGGGAGGCGTTGGTGTGTGCTACGTGCTCCTGGTGAGGTGTGGAGCACGGTGGTGTGCCCGGCTTCGAGCCACAGTGGCTCTGGCCACGACGGCGACGAGGCACGACGGCGGCGAGCTTCGGCAGTGGTGGAAGACGGAGCTCAGGGACAGAAACGGAGGGGGTGAGCAAGGGGAAAGAATCAGGAGCTCACAGGGAGTCGTATGGCGGTCTCAGCGGGCTCGGGGACGGGCTGGAGACGAGGTGCGGTCGCCGGCGATCTCGGATGCCCGAGGTGGAAGACGAGGGATAAAACGGCTCCACAGGGCGTCCGGGCTCGTGCAGCTTGTTGAAGAGGAAGAATACGTCGACGCGGACCTCGGGGACGGGTCGAAGGGGCATGGCGATGGCGGTGAGCGCGTGGACGGCGAGCGACGGCTGCGGTTGCGCTCGGGTGGGTGCACACGAGAGGGACATGGGAGGGGATGAGCACGGGGGGAGGAGTACGGAAGAGAGTGAGAGGGGTCCGAGGGGGTGGCGTGGCACTGCAGGAGACGTCCAGGGGGAGGAGGAGGCAGCCAGGTAGGGAGGAGCTGGCCTCCTCGGCCACGCGCGTGCGAGCACGCAGCTGCTCCTACTGGCAGGAGGAAGATGACAAGGAAGGAGGCGGTGGAGGGCTGGGCCGGCCACTTGGGCCGCCAGGCTGGACAGGTAAGCGGCCCAGGTAGTTTCCTCTCTCTCTCTCTCTCCGTTTTCTATTTTAATTACTGTTTTCTATTTTTCTGCAACTTTGTGGTTTTATTAAAAATACTAAATCAATCCCAAAAATCATGCAACTACTCATGACCACTGTTGAAAATATATCCTACAGTAAACATTTTAGTTTGGGATTATTTGAGCATTTAAAATATTTTATAGCATTTAAATGCCCAAATGCAAATACTAAATGATTTAATTCAAAAATCCAGAATGGCCTAAAAATATTGGCATCATTTTTGGTAGAGGTTTTCACCTTTGTCAAAAATCATGAACATTTTTGAAAGCCATTTGGACTTACTCAAAATATTTTAGGTGAACCTAGTGAATTCCTTTAATGCTAGGGTTTGAGCAAACCCCATTTCAAGTTCATTCAAAAGTTAAACATGATGCACACATGAAGGGCTAGCCTACTGCATACCAGGACTAGGGATGTGACACAGGGCGCGCCCTCTGCCGCCGATGGGCCCGCGCCGCCCCGTTCTGCCGCCACCCAGCACGCCCAATCCAGCCAAGGTTAGATGCTAAGCGGAGCCAGTGGACCTCCACGTCGATGATCAACCTCCTAATCGCCCTGAACAAGCACTGCTCCGCCGTAACCATCGCCGGAGATCCCCGTTCTCGGCCACCACCTCGGATCACCTATAAAATGGAGTCCCGAGCTCGTTCTCGAGCACGCACCACCACTGCACCCCACCAGTACCCCACCAAGCCACTAGGAGGACCTCGAGGAGGTCTCCTCCCCCAACTCCGGCCGCCCCGATCCGCCTCGGCCACCAGCTCGATCCACTCCGGTGAGGCCATCCTCGCCGCCCTAACCTTGTCAGTAGTCTCCTCGGGAACCCAGTGATCTAACCCAGCTTCAATTTGACCTCCACAGCCCTCCCCGACGAGATCCAACTCCACCCGAGCCGCCGTGCGCCGAAGCAAGGACCACCGTCGACGTGGTGCTCGCCGACGACCACCACCACCACCCACCGACGAGGAAGGACACCCTGAGCACGTAGGTACTCTCCGATCCTCCCAACTCGCCGTGGATCGCCGCCGGCGACCACCGCAGCTCTCGAGCGCCGACGAGCTCTATTCCTCCCCCTTTGAAATTTCAAACCTGACGGGTGGGACCCCTCGTCAGTGATTTCTCTTTTTCGAACCGTTTTCTGTTTTTATAAGTTGGCCCCTGGAAACTTTCTGTTTCATTACAGATGAGTCCCTAGATTTAAAACCTTTATAACTTTTTAACACAAACTGATTTTTGATTGATTCTTTTTCTGTCATCTTTATTTTTCTGTCTAGTTTTTGTCATATTTATTTGAAAAATATTTGGAACACCTTTTTGTGCACTCCCGATATTTACGTTAGTACGTATTTTCTTATACCGTAGATACCGGAGGAGGTGACGGAACCGCGAACTTCGCCAAGTTAGACTCCGACTACTTCGAACCAGGCAAACATGTTTGAACTTTTGATATGATGAGTGTTTGTTGCATGTTTGCATTTAGTAGTTTCATGGCATGTTTATGAGCATTTCGATAAATGTTATATTTCATGCAAAGATGAGGCAAGTAGTTCTAAAATCCATATGTTGTTGGATATAAGTTGCATGGACATGTGATGGCATGAGAATGGGTAAGATGGCAGTGTTGTAGCATGCCAGTCTTATGCCAGACTGTTTACTGCAGTGTAACGTGAATCAAGTCACGATCCCATTCGTTTCCCTTCCTGTACTACCACATGTTTTCCGCAAGGGATATGGCTTAGTAAGTTGCAAACCGCTTTCCTGGTACACACCAAATAGAGAGGCCGTGATGAGGGTTCCATTTGCCCTGGATTAAAGCCCACCATCCGGTCAGGGGGCATGGGTGTTTCCGGCTGGGACCGAGAGGGGGGCACCCCTTAGAGCGCGCGTATATAAATTTGATCCCATGCTATTCAAGGTTGTGACCTCCCCGTCTCAAAGTTTTTCTTGGACGTTGCCTAGGGTGATTCCTGGCATCGTGAGGTGGGATGGGTGTGTACTGGTTAGATGTGTTTCTACCGAAATACCGTAAACGGAACTAGTCCTTCGTGACTACGGAAATCCGTTGGTTGTGGGCAATTAGTACAAACTCTGCAGAGTCAAAAATCCTTTCAATCATCTTGTACATGTCCAAGTACTGTGTTCATCTTATCTTGTCAAAATGTCAGTCTCAGTGACAAAACTCCGGTGAACCACATGAGTGTTAAGTCCGGTTAAAAGTTTATTCCTGTGGATGGACTAACCCGTTTATTATTATGTGTTGAATATTTCCTATGAGTATTATATCTTCGTGAATTTATCAGATATGAATAATGAAATATACGCCCTTTCTGTGATGTCGCTCAAACGTCCGACTGTGGTGCACTTGTTATTTACTTTTGATATAAGCCCTTTCTGCGATGTCGCTCAGACGTCCGACTGTGGCGCACTTGTTATTTACTTTTGATATAAGCCCTTTCTGCAATGTTGCTCAGATGTCCGACTGTGGCACACTTGTTATTTACTTTTGATTTAAGCCCTTTCTATGATGTCGCTCAGATGTCCGACTGTGGCACACTTGTTATTTACTTTCGATATAAGCCCTTTCAGCGATGTCGCTCAGACGTCCGACTGTGGCACACTTGTTATTTACTTTTGATATACGCCCTTTCTGCGATGTCGCTCAGACGTCCGACTGTGGCACGCTTGTCATTTACCTTTCAATATAAGCCCTTTATGTGGTGTCGCTTAGACGCCCATGATTATTTATTTGTTTACCTTTCGAGGCGTCGCTCCAGACACCCGATCGGTCGTCAGTTGTTTGTTGGGAATTTCGGGAGGACTACCGCCCGACTTCCTTTTTACTTATCATGTCGTGCAAATATTTATTATTTGAATGAGCATTGTTATTTTTCTCATGACGCATTCATGCATGCACTTGTTGTATCTTATGTCCGAACTGTCTTGCGAGTACTTTCAAAGTACTCACCTGGCTTGTTGATTTGGCCAGATGTTGATGAAGGCGATCTCATGGATGAAGAGTTCGATAGCGAGTCCGACGCCTAGAGGAGTCCCAGTCAGTCTCGTGCGATCCTGGATTTGGTTATTGTATTATATCCGCTTCCGCTACCCGAATAAATTCATCGAGCCTCACCTCGACGCTCGATGAGCTGCCATTTTAGGAGTCATGTTATCCACTCCACTGTGACATTTCCACCACCACTGTTATCTCTAGTCAGTAGCATGCCACCACACCCTGTGCCATAACCGCCCTTATGTACAATATTGGCGTGTTTGTAATAAATTGTTGAGCAACTTCAGCTCAACCCTGTAATATATTTAATGCTACTGGCCTTCTGTATCAATTATTTGTCTACCTGTAAGGATAACTCTTCCTATACTCGAATCAAAAGATCGATTTCTCAATAAGTATTTTATTGAGAAACCGGTCGTGACAAACTTGGTACCAGAGCCAGGCTGACTGTAGGAAGCCACTAGGTGCAATCGCTAATCGGTTATTAGCATAATAGAGTTTAGTCATATTTTTGCAAATGTAGTCATTTTCTGACAGTCAGCATAAATTTATGATCTGACCATTCAGAATTTTTGCCTACTTTTGTAGATGGATGGCAACGACTGTGAGTCACAGGTGTTCGCCAACGTGCCTGAGGGGTTCGTCAAGCTCCTCTCCTTCATCGTCCAGGTCACGATGGGGCCATCAGTACGCCTAGTCTTCACACTCTACCCGCACAAGATCAACAACAGTCTGACCATGCACCAGGCCGCGGTGCAATTCAAGGGAGGGCATGTTGAGTTACGCCGCTTCCGGTTCTTGGGGAGAGCCATGCCTACGGAGAGGCATGCTATGCAGATGGCTGCCCGTGAGGCGATAGCTCGTCTCCGGGATGTTCTTCCTTCAATGAAGACTCGTCGCTACCGCTACCTTCCATGCCACGTGCCATACACCCGTCACTACTCATTCGCTTGCACCAGAGGAGAGCGAGACGAGGCTATTGAGATGCTTGTCGAGTACCTCCGAGCTCTGGAGGCAGCCTTCGACAACCTGGTGGACGACCTTGTAGCTGCCCGCATGGACTCAGTCCATGGCTGTGCAGCCAACAGGAGGGAGCTCCTGCACACCGCACCACCGTTGACTTTCATCTCGTCCTAGGCATCTCATTCACCTACCATTCTCGCCACTGCTCGTCGCCTACCTACCACCGAGGAGTTCAACCAAGTCATTGCACCCACTCCAGTTTGTTCTGCACCACCTATAGCGCCCACTCCTATTCGTGTTACTCCGCCTATGGCGCCCGCTCCATCAACTCAGCGCAGCGCTTCACGTCTGGAGCCTATTAGCGAGGAGGAGGTTGAGTCCCCAGCCTCACTGCGCCTCACCCTCGGCAGGCCAAGGGAGATCCTTACCATCTCCGACTGAATACGCTTAGCCGCCATGCGATGTATCGACTTGTACGATATGTTTATATGTACCTAGGTTGTGGGAAGTAGCTTGTTTGCGCATCATGTAGGGACTGGGAGAAGTGCACTAGCATAAATAACATGTTAGGAATATGTACGCATATCCTGAGTGATGTATTGTATAATTACTGCTTGCGTGTAAGATATGTAATAGTCCTTCTCCGTGCGCAATCGTTTATTTTCTTGAAAAAAAATCCTGGAGCTTTTAAAATTTCCCGTATTTGTGAATTTATTGACTGTTGCGACACATTTTCTTTTCTTACGAGTTCTATAAAATATATCCCCAGAGTGAAATATGTCTCGTCCTTGGACGCGCTCCATGCCAATTCCGCCAGAGGAAAATTATGGCACACCACCAAACAACAATTTCACACAGGGGCAGTCAAGTCAACAGGGCAGTGAACCAGCATTTACCCAAGTATGCCGCCTTTATGAACAGAGTCAGCAACAACATCAGGAAATGATGAACCAATTCATCAATATGGGAAATCACCATGGACAGTATCAGCAACAATCCAAGTTGTCTGAGCTACAGAAGACGCGTCCCCCGACATTTTCTCATACTGACAACCCTCTTGAGGCCGACGACTGGCTTCGAGACATGGAAAGAAAATTAATTATTGCACAGTGTTTAGACCGTGAGAAAGTACTGCACCGCACTATCTCACTGGAGCAGCTGCATCATGGTGGGAAAATGTCCTACACATGCACCCCAACGAAAATGAAATAACCTGGGAGGAATTCAAAGAACGTTTTCGTGGGGCACACATTCCTAAAAGTGTTATGAAGATCAAGAAGAGAGAATTTGATGACCTCAAACAAAGGACCATGACGGTGTCAGAATACAACAGCCAGTTTACTCTGCTGTCTCGCTACGCCAACGAAGAGCGTATGACTGAGAGCAAGAAGATGGAGAAATTCTTGGAAGGCCTGGCACCCGCGCTTAAATGCCAGCTGGTTGTGCACACTTTCCCAGATTTCAAAACACTGATGGATAAGGCTATTACCTTGGAAAATGAGCGACACAGCTTGGAGGATTTCCGCAAACGCAAAAGGGACCAGACTACTCTGGCTCGAAACCACCGAAGCAAGACGGAATTTCAGAAAAATGGGACACACAAACCCATGACGAATAATTCACACCCAATCAAGAATTTCCATGCAAGGGACAAGGAGTTCACATATCGCCTAGGCGTTACTTGCTACGCTTGTGGAGAAGAAGGGTACTATGCCAAGCAGTGCCCCAAGCCAAGGAACTCAACCCCAAAGCCGAACAACGGTGGCAATAATTCAGCGCCCAAGCGAAACAATTTCAACCCCAATAACAACCACATGAAGGGTCATCTGAACCACGTGACCAAAGAAGAAGCACAAAATGCCCCGGATATCATACTCGGTACGTTCCCTATCAATACAATACCTGCCACGGTTTTGTTTGATTCTGGAGCTTCTCACTCGTTCATTTAAAAGAGATTTGCTTTGCAAAATAATTTTTCGATACTTCCCTTGGAAAAATCCATGATCATCAAGTCCCCTGGGATTAAGCAAGTGACCCAGAGTTACTGCCAAGGTGTGGTTATTGAATTTGAAGGATTGAAGTTTCACGCCAACCTTATTGTATTGGAAAATAAAGGACTGGATGTCATCCTAGGGATGGATTGGTTAACCACCAACAAAGGTTTTATGGACTGCTTCAACCGGACCGTAATTCTCACCCACCATCACGGGAAGACAATAAAGGTTTCTGTCAGGACCCCGATCCTAAGTCACACCGATATAGCATGTAACATATCATATCACTTTGCGGCCTCACGCACGGTATTCCCACGGGTGCCACCTTACCTGGCCCGGGACCGTTTGCGCCTTTTGGCTCACGTATATGATAGTGCCGCTAGCATCCATATGACAAAGGACCCCGGGCTGACATGGCTAGTCGTGAACCCAAAGTGGCACTAACATACAGGGACATGCATACATGACCCAACAACGAACGTGTCGGTCATCAACGAGTGAATCCAGGCTGTAGCACTGGGCTAGCAGGACTCCGGTGATCCGGGCTGTAGCGGGCTAACAGGACTCCAGAATTCATCGCGTGACATTTCCTTGAGGGGACAGCCACAGGAACGAAGAAGGACACATGCCGGCCAGCCTAAGTGTTCCGGAGCGGTAGCAAGCTACCATGGCTCAGTGGAAACACTAGGAGACATTTCCCGGTAAGAGACGCTACTAAGGATAAACAACTAGATAGTCAGATCCCACACATACCAAGCATTTCAATAACATACACACAATATGCTCGATATGTGCAAACACAACATGGCATCACAACATGACTCCACAACCCAAGTATTTATTCAATAGGCTCCGAGGAGCGAGATATTACAATCATGGGTCTCATGAACCAACATTCAGAGCAAACAAGTCAAGCACAAGCGGAAGCTTAACATGTCTGAGTACAGACATCTACAAAAGAAAAAGGCTGAGAAGCCTGACTGTCTATCAGATCCTGCCGAGGGCACAAGATCGTAGCTGAGGTAACAAGCTAAACGTCGAAGTCCACGCGGTACTACTAGCGAGAGTGACGTCTCTCTGCAAAAACATAAATTAAGCAACGTGAGTACAAATTTACCCAGCAAGACTTACATCAGAACTATCTACATATGCATCATTATCAACAAAGGGGTGGTGGGGTTTAACTGCAGCAAGCCAGCTTTGACTCGGTGGCTAACCTAAACTACGACTGCAAGTAACTCTTTTGAAGTGGCGCACACGAGTCCACATATTCACCATATCAATACACCACTATGGATCCGCTCCCGTCTCCCTACGAGAATGCCATCCATAGCACTCACGCTTATCTTGCGTATTTTAGAGTATCCACTTTCACTTGTCTATGAACTGTACAGGCAACCCAGAAGTCATTTACCGCGGACACGGCTATTCGAATAGATCATATTAACCCTGCAGGGGTGTACTTCTTCACACACGCTCTCACCACTTACTGCCGTTTACACGACATGTACTCGGCAACCTTCAAGCGGAAGCCCAGCGAGGGTGTCGGCCACGACCTGACTAACCACACAAGTCTCTCGTCCAGGTTTATCGCCTATTCGGGTTCCATCCGCAAGGAGATCCGGCCGGGGTGTCGCTCACGGCCCCAAACGATGTGAGCAGGGTTCCCAAGCCCACCATCCGGGTGCCACTTGGTACACCGTGCCACTGTGCCTAGTCTGTCCCAAGCCCACCTGTACCTGGTGCCACTTGGTAGACTACTAACACTACCTACAAACACCAAAAACTAGTTGCAACTCCTGGACAGAGATCATGTTGATTAATAAGTCGAGAGGGGTCGAGTTACCGGAACCCAATGTGTGGTAGTAACTGTTCATGGATCACAAACACAGAACTCAGTTCTTGAGGACGGCTGCAATGAGACAACCCACCATGTACTCCTACATGGCCTCTCACCGCTACCTTTACCAAATCGTGTTCACACACTTAGCTCACACACAGTAGGACATGTTCACACACCTCCAATTCATCCCCAATGAATCAGACCTGACTCAACTCTAAGCAGTAGCAGGCATGACAAAGAAGCATGAATGAGTAGGCACATCAGGGCTCAAACAACTCCTACTCATGCTAGTGGGTTTCATCTATTTACTGTGGCAATGACAGGTCATGCAAAGGATAAAGGGGTTCAGCTACCACAGCAAGTAACAGATGAATCGGTGTTGTCCTAATGCAGTAAAAGAGAGCAGGAGCGAGAGAGTGGGATTGTATCGAAATGAACAAGGGGGTTTTGCTTGCCTGGCACTTCTGAAGATAGTATAGCTCTTCATCGGTGTCATCGAACTCATCGTCGGAACAACGTCTACTAGGGGGGGGGGGACAAACACCGGCAACAGAGAAAGAACACAATCAATGCAATGCAACAATATGATGCATGCTCATGACATGGCAATATGATGTGGTTTGAGCTAATGCAACTAGTAGTAGGTTAAATGAAGTTGGTTTGAATCCAAGATTCAAATTCAAACTCCACATGTGGTTATTTAAATGCCATTTAATTGAATTGTCCTAAACAGTAGTCATAAGTTGTTCTAACATGCATGAAAATGGTACATATGGATAGATTGGATTTTTCTGATAATTTTTCATATATAAATTATTTAATTTGGAGTTACGGTTGAATTTATATGAATTTTAGAAGTTTATACAATTTTCTGGAATTTCCTGTATAAGAATAAATCCAGAAAATAATTAACTGCGTCAGCATGACGTCAGGGTGACGTCATCAGGTCAAAGGCGCCAGCCCAGGTCAAACCTGACGGCTGGGGCCCACATGTCAGTGTAGCAACTAACTAACAGGGTTAGTTAGTGTTACGTTAGCACTAACCTAGGTTAATTAGGGCCTGGGCCCACTAGTCAGTAACTAACCTAACTAACCTAGACAGGATTAGCCCTAACTACTTAGTTAGCCGGGCGGGGCCCGAATGTTAGTGAGAGAGAGGGGTCAAACCTCTGGTTAGCCGGGGTCAAACCTCGCCGGTCAACACGGTCAGCCCGCCGGCGTTTAGCCGCCGGCGACGACAGAGACGGCGGGGCGGCTCGGAAATGCTCAACAGGGCACCATTCGATGCGCGGGTTGCACCTATGGGTTCCTGGGAGTGAGGCGCATCCATTGGTGGCGGTGATAGGAGCTGCGGTGGTCGGGATCGACGACGGCGACCAAATCGGCGGCGACCGGAGTTCGGGTGCTCGCGGTTTTGGTGCTACGGGGCACAGCAGGACGAACGGGTGGACGCGCCCTTCTCCTGGAAGCATGCTGAGCACGGGGCGATGCTTAGGCGCAAGCTGCAGTGGCTGCAACAACGACGGCGACATGGCCGGCGGCAGGGGAAGCTCGGCAACGGCGGTTACGGACGCTGGAGGTCGCAAACGACAAAGATAACAAGGGGGAAAAGACGAGGAGCTCACAGCGGTCTCGTAGACAAGCTCAGCAGGCTCGGGGACGTCCCGCGTGCGGCGAATCGACGACGGCGATCGCCGGACAGGGACGAGGAAGATGGTGACGATGGCGGCTCCAAAGGGCCTCCGCATTAGCTTTCTTCGATGGAGAGGCGTGGTGCGAGGTGGTGGAGGTGCTGGACTGATCGAGGAGGCAAGGCATCGGCGGTGGGCGCGGCAGCAGCAAGCGGTGGCAACAAGCTCCGCTCGGTGGGAGAGAGAGGGAGCCAGAGGAGGGGGGAGAAGGCACGGGAGAGAGTGCGAGGCCTGGGAGGGTGCATGGAGCCCTCGGGTGAGTCCAGCGGCGAGCAGGCAAGCATGAGGTGGCTGGCACGTGCGCGCGCGCGTCGGGCACATGCCCTCCTGCCTACTGGCAGGAGGTTGAAGATGGTGGCGGCTGCGGTGGGCTGGGCCGCAGGAGTTGGGCCAGGTGGGCTGCGAGGTGAGCGCCAGGTACTTCTCTCTCTATCTCTCTTTTCCTGTTTTCTATTTTTCTGCAGCTTTGTGGCTTTATTAAAAATACTAAATCAATCCCAAAAATCATGCAACTGCTCAGACCACTGTTAGAAATATATCCTACAGTAAACATTTTAGTTTGGGATTATTTGAGCATTTAAAATATTTTATAGTATTTAAATGCCCAAATGCAAATAAGTAATGATTTAATTCAAAAATCCAGAATGGCCTAAAAATATGTGCATCATTTTTGGCAGAGGTTTTCACCTTTACCAGAAATCATGAACATTTCCAGAGGGCATTTTGGGTTTATTGAAAAAAGATTTTATTTTGACCCTAGTTGAATTCATTAGCTGCTAGGGTTTATCAGCCCCCATTTCAAGTTTCATAAAATTTAAACATGATGCATGGATGCTAAAGCAAAAACAAGCAAGGCCTGAACTGGGGATGTGACAACTCACCCCCACTAAACAAGAATCTCGACCCGAGATTCAAGCGTAGGGTAAGACGAAGGGGGAACGCAAACTAACACAATCTTCACGATCCAGGGTGCACTTCATAAAAGCGTTGATTCGATCACCATCTTTGTCTTGTCGTCTTGCTCTGAGAACTCCCGCCAACATGACAACAAGAGGAGAAGGAGACTCTAGAAGGATCAATCTTCTCGAAGATCGAACAACTTAGGATCAACTCACGGAATGAGACATAGCAACATCTCTCAAGCTGAGAGGCAAAACATGCATTAGGAGCGACAGAAGAAACAATTTGACGAGGGTTTCAAAGTAGCAAGGGAAATTGCCATGATTCCAAAACGGGGCACCTCACGGAAGGTGACTCGAAGAACTATTCCCTTAAGTGGCAGAAATAATTTCCTTTGATTTAGAGATCATTGAAACTCTTTATACCAACCTAAGGCAATTCTCGAGCGATCGTTTAGAGGGGTTCAGTAGAATAACATACCCAGATTAGAATGGATGATGTGGATTACCTTGTTGAAGACAACGCAAGGGATGATTTTAGTAACTTAGGAGAAGCTCAACAGTAGAGAGTGAGTCCACTGTTTGAGAAGTTATAGCATAACCGAGGAAGCTGAGAGCAACCCAGTTAGTGCCGATGATAACACCTAGCGCTTGCGCGTGCTCTCAAGAACTTGAGCATTTCCATATTCATCAAGGTTTTACCAACATCCGTGTCAAGGATCCTGGCAACACAACATACTACCATGATGGATAGTGATGGACGATTGTCACGCCCAATATGCGACCCTATCCAAAAGGAACTCGAAGGTCCCACCAAGGATAGACCCGCATATTGAAACACTTTTGCAAGGTGGATATCATTACATCAACATTACATAATAGATGGGGGTACACACATAAGGCATACAATGCCAAACGAATACAACATCATAATACATCAGAGCATCATCGGACTACGGATGAAACACAAACAGAAACTCAAACGACATCCACCCTGCTAGCCCAGGCTGCCGACCTAGAACCTATCCCGTGATCGAAGAAGAAGCAGAAGAAGAACTTAATGCAAGCAAGCAAACATCGCTCTCGCATCAAGATCATCGCATGAACCTGTACCTGCAACTATTGTTGTAGTAATCTGTGAGCCACGAGGACTGAACAATCCCATTACCATGGGTATCAAGACTAGCAAAGCTTAAAGGGAAAGGAAGGGGTAAAGTGGTGAGGCTGCAGCAGCGACTAAGCATATATGGTGGCTAACATACGCAAATAAGAGCGAGAAGAGAGCAAGCAGAACGGTCGTGAACTAGCAATGATCAAGAAGTGATCCTGAACTCCTACTTGCGTCAAACATAACCCAGAAACCGTGTTCACTTCCCGGACTCCGCCGAGAAGAGACCATCACAGCTACACACGCGGTTGATGCATTTTAATTCGGATCTGGTGTCAAGTTATCTACAACCGGACATTAACAAATTCCCATCTGCCTATAACCGCAGGCACGACTTTCGAAAGATTTTACCCTGCAGGGGTGTCCCAACTTAGACCATGACAAGCTCTTGCGATCAACGAAGGAATAGACCTTCTCCCAGGAAGACCCGATCAGACTCGGAATCCCGGTTTACAAGACATTTCGACAATGGTAAAACAAGACCAGCAAGAACGCCCGATGCGCCGACATCCTGATAGAAGCTGCACATATCTTGTTCTCAGGGCAACACTGGATGAGACAGGCTACGAGTAAAACCAGCCCTCAAGTTTCCCTGAGGTGGCCCCGCAGGCGGCTCGGTTCGGACCAACACTTAGACAAGCACTGGCCCGGGGGGGGGGGCTAAAATAAAGATGACCCTCGGGTTGGCCGACCCAAGGTAAAGGGTAGGTGGTGGTGAGGCAAATGGTAAAACCAAGGTTGGGCCTTGTTGGAGGAGTTTTATTCAAAGCGAACTGTCAAGGGGGTCCCATAAATCACCCGACCGCGTAAGGAACGCAAAATCCGGGAACATAACACCGGTATGACGGAAACTAGGGCGGCAAGAGTGGAACAAAACACTAGGCAAAAGGCCGAGTCTTCCACCCTTTACCAAGTATATAGATGCATTAATAATATAAGAGATATTGTGATATCCCAAACATAAACCTGTCCACCATGGAGAAATCTTCAACTTCACCTGCAGCTAGCAACGCTATAAGAGGGGCTGAGCAAAAGCGGTAACATAGCCAAACAACGGTTTGCATAGGAAAGGTGTCAAATGTTAGAGGTTCATGGCAATATGGGATGGCTTGATAAACAGGTAATAGGTAGCGCAGCATAGCGATAGAACGAAGCAACTAGCATAGCAATGATAGTAGTGAGATCCAGGGTAGCGGTCATCTTGCCTGAAATCCCGCAAGGAAGAAGAACGAGTCTATGAAGAAGATGAACAGATGAAGCCGAACCAATCGTAGACGAACGAATCCTCACGATCGCAACGAAATAGGAACTATCAAGAAGAAGCACACAACAAGGTAAACACACCACACATGAACATGACATGATGCACAACAAGCATGATGCATGGCAAGACTACATGAAGCTACTCATAGCAAGAGATGATGCAAACAAGAGCAACACATCAAGGCAAGTTTAAATGAGGCCGGGAACAACATATAACAATTCCGGTAAGTCCTCATATGCATATTTCGAAATTGGTTCAGATCTGAATAACCTTATGTTCAAGTTGTTAAACAACAAGTTAAGATGCACAAAGATGATCTACACGAGATTCTAGTCAAGTTACATATAAAGTTCATTTAGTTCGGAGCTACGGCCTAGAAGATATGAGCAAAACAAGTTAAACATGGCATTGATGCAAAATGCATACAAACATCAAGCAAACACACCAAAACAAGGATGCAACATGAAAATATGAAGCTACATGCAAAATCAAGCAAGTTTCATATAGAGCACACTCAAAACGGAGCAACGGTTCAACACACACACATGAAACAAGTTTAAAGGATAAGCTGTCCAAAACAGCGACTAGGCACATTGCAAGCATCAAAACAATAAGCTACAGCATCTCAACATAATATCAAAAGGCATGGGCATGATGTACAGGTAAAGCAAAACAAAACATGAACACTGATCTATCTCCAGAAATCACTAGAACATGCTCAAACACACATGATAAGATTGCAAGTTATAACAATTTCAGACTTTGCAGAAAATAACATCACGATGCAATGTTCAGAGCTATCAAACAACATGTTACATGAACTTATAATGGCAAACAAAGGCATGGCATAAATCTACTAAATGCATATAAAAAGAGTCCCTTAGTGGCCATAAGCCAAAAAAGATCAAAAAATATAATGGCACCCACGTAAACATAGCAAGTTTTTATTACAGATTCATACATGGCAGGGACATAATTATGAAGGCATGTAGATGAGCTTGTGCAACTCACTACAGAGTAATACATGGCATGGCAAGACACCCAACAGTAAGAAGGCATGTTTGTAAAGCTAAGCATGGCAAGAGCAAGTTCATAGGGTGCATGGATCACTAGGAAAACACATGGAAACAACTGATCTTAATGTAAACAGGCTGACAGCAACATTTTCAAGCAACTTTGGAGCAAGATAACAACAATCTACAGCAAGCTATAAATGCACCCAGGGGCATGGATGGATAGAGGATGACATGTAGATCAAAACATGTTTATAGAACATCTCCAGATTATGCATAGAATGACTAGTAGAAGCATGTTTACATGGCATCAAAATTACAGCAGAACAGGGACTAAAATCAGCAACAGCATGAAGCCTAGTTTGCATGCTTGTGCTAGTCACCACATTGATCACAAAAATACATGGCATACACCACTGTAAATATGGCATGGCCTAGTTCAAAACACATGAAGACATCAACCTCATAGGATGCACACATCAATCATGGCAAAAATGACAAAAGAGCTCGTTCTGTTAACAGACAGCAGAAAACATTATGAAGCACTCTTACAACGATGATTTAGGCATCTAGATGACCTCAAATGAATATGGTGCAATGGAATGAAATGATGTACTCTTCGAGGCGAACAATTTGACATATTACACGCACAAAACAGAGCTACGTATGCAGAGTTATAATGGCATGAACATGGCATGAAAATTACTAAATCTGGGGACTTAGCAGATTTTCACCTCGCGAAAAAAACTGTCCGGACGGGGATGGCTGCTTCCCTCGTACAGAACCATTCCGGCGGAAGTCAACGGCTGTGGTGGGGCGACGTGGGACTCCGGCGAAGGTCGAGGAGGCCGTGAACGAGTAGATCAGGCGCGGGGCAACCCATTCCCGGCGACGAGGCTGCTTGAGATGGTCTAGGCGTGGAGATCCATGGCAGCCATGGAGAGGTGGCTCCCTGTAGGAGAGAGAGAGATCTTGAGGGGGAGAAGAATGAAGGGAGAGAGCGACCGGGAGGCGGCGACCTGACGGAGGTGGAGCGGCGCACGTGGACGGCGGCGGGGACGAGGGCGAGGCCGGGCGGCGCGGGGCTGCGGCCGGCGAGGAGCGACGGCGGGGACGAGGGCGAGGCCGGGCGGCGCGAGCGAGCAGCTCGGGCACGGGGGCGCGGGCGCCCCGGGCTGCGGCGGCGGCGGCTCGGGCCCGATTCGGCCCACGGCGGGTCGGATCCGGGCCCCGACGGGCCGGGCGGCGTGGGACGACGGCGGGGACAGGTGGCGGCGAGCGGTTGGCTGCGGGAGGCGGGGCGGACATGTCCGGCGGCTGGACGGACATGTCCGGCGCATGGAGGAAGAAGGGGCTAGGGTTCATCCGGGATTTGGACGGGGATGGACACATATTTATAGGTAGAGGGAGTTAGGAGAGTCCAAATGAGGCACGGTTTTCGGCAATGCGATCGTGATCGAACGACCGAGAGCATGGAGGGGAGTTAGCTGAGTTTTGGGCCACTTTGGAAGGGGTGTTGGGCTGCAAAGAGAAGGGGGTTTTGGGCTACGCGGTTAACCGTTGGAGTATCAAACGACCTCCAAATGGCACGAAACTTGACAGGCGGTCTACCGGTGCTATACCAAGGCCGCTTGGCAAGACTCGGGCCATTCCGAGAAAGTTTAACACTCGCTCACAACGAGAGCCGAAAGGGGAACGCCTGAGAGCATAGGAGCGCCGGATTGCAAAACGGACAACGGGGAAAATGCTCGGATGCATGAGACGAACACGTATGCAATGCACATGATGAGATGATAAAATGCAACAAGCAAGCAAATGACATGGCAACAAGGGCGAATAACTGGCAGACACCTGGCGCATCGGATCCGGGGTGTTACAACGATGCAGATGCATAGGAAGATAACAGCTTCTCAGATTTCACCTTAGCGAGGCCAAGGAAACAAAATCTGGATGATCGACCGGGAGACATTTAGCACTCCGCTTCTAATGTTCTCCTTGATGTGCTAGAGTAATCCATAAATAATTATGGTTTGATATCTAGAACATCAAGTAAAAGGTCGGACTTCGGGAACTCAAAAATCCATAAGGAACAACTAGGGAGTAGATCCTACGAAATCCTTATGGGGAGGTGGCCAACTTCCTCAAACAAGATACTACAATAATAGGTCTTCCGGCTGGGTGTGTTGGCCACGACATCCACTTTACCGGTTATCGAGGGACCAATATTATAGTTCTTGGGAAAATGTTCCAACCATCATATCTGCCTGAGATTCAGATCTGGTTGGTGTCAGGATATTCCAGACTCATCGAGTCTAGAAAGAAAAATGAAAGTTTGCAACACAAATCGACGAGATGATGTTGCGAGATTCTCGAGGAATGAACTACAATAGCAAGCTCGAAAACATGAGCTGGTTCTGCTACAACATGTGGACACGTTGTCCGAGACAAGCATGACCACATGGTAGTCTTATAATAAAACACTACCGAGTTCTGGTTGGGAAACCATCATTGCGGATAACGAAGTCCTTGCAGAAGGCATGCTCTTAAGAAGGAACTTCTTCTCCTTGAACAAATCAATCAGTGGCTTGGTGTGCTAGGGACACATATGGCATGAAGGTTGCGAGCCTGTCAAACCATAGCATACTTCGCACATGCATGACTGACCTGGGATGATTCCAGGGAAAATAAAACAATCTGTCTTGAACTCACGGCGGCAACTTGCACCAAATGCACATGAATTCAAGGAAGTCACTTCTTCCATCCAAGCATAAGCTTCATGAACGGAACACGAAGGCATTGCTTACAAAATTTTCAACACTAGGTTGATGTTCAACATGAATCATGGGGGAGACAAAATGCTGCTGATGGGCTCAACAGTAACTCATCGGAATTTCCATATCACTGGACTTCCGCCATCATGTGAACACGGTGATAGCATTGGTCGACCAAAGAATATAATGATGTATGCTCGAGGAAAAACCACGAGTAAGACAACATTACGAATATCGTTGGTTCTGATTTGATTTGACGATAGCCCATACTCAATCAAAGGTTTGGGTAAGATAATAGATCCAACAGTTGATCACAAGGACCAATTGATGAAGATATCATCTTTCTTCAACACACACACACACACACACACACACACAAAAAGATATCCCTTAACATGAACTAAGTCGGACAAGCTTTTATCTTCCAACTCTTCAAGTTGTTGTTTGGCTTAACCAACTAGCTCAGGGGTATCCCACACGGATTCTTGGAGAAAGGGTGGTTTACAGGAATAAACCAACTTGATCACGAACTCAACATAAAGGTCAGGGGACAACCTGGTAATACTTCCGAGAAGATATTCGGAAAATCACGAACCACCGATATGTTACTAAGCTCGAGAACAATCTTGCTTTTCAGGGCAAGACGATATGATCAAAAGAGCGAGGGATTAGCACAATCCTAACTCATTGATCGAAGGGTGCACCCGGAATAAGGACTAGATAGCACGATCAACCTTAGGGTGATGATCCAAAAATCAACACGGTAAGAATGAGGTTATTGTCCATTTAACTACCAAGCAACAGAGTTGCTAGGAGTATAAATTTCACACATCATAGTTCACCTGTCGGCATTCCGGTTGCAACAACACGGGGACCGAGAAATAAATAATGATGAAGAGAGTGTCACTGTATCAAGAGTTCATAGGATGGTGTGCAATTCCCATGATATTCTTGATATAAAGATGGTAATACTCCAAGGTAGAATAGAACAAAAGCTGGATTGGCATTTTGATCTGCGAAATACAACTACTTTGATCCAATCCTAGAAATGCATGAGATACTGGAGTTTGATTCTCCTGGTCATTCCAGAATAGAATGGCTTGACGGACCACAAGAGTAATAGGCATCGATAACACGAATGCATAACTAGTCCTGACTATCAATTGATAGACGAGGTCGGAAGACAACTAAAGAGAGGGACAACTCAAAGGAACATATATCTTTCTGATTTGTGGATGCATAGATTAGTATGTCAAGCAAAGCTCAACATGTTTCTTCTGGATAACCTATGCAGAAAGGTTGAACTAGCAGAGTCACAATATAGAATGGAGAACCCATTGAGAGCACTCCTGTTGTGATCTTTTGATCCAACAAACTTCTGTCGTAAGTGGTTCATGGTATTTGGAAGAAGGATATACCACGGACCTCGAGGACTAATGCAAAGGTTACTAATAACCTAAGGAACTAGCAACACTATCAACATGAAGTAAGTAGGGTGAATCTTGGTTCGAAAACCCAGGAATAGAATACCTACTACTAAGTGGCATCACGAGATGCTTTCGAGAATAATGGCCAGAATCATCACACTAGGACACAAATCATGGCTAGATTACTAGATGATCCCCTAAGACACCTAGGGTCATATTAATATCTCCAACATATATGTCAAGGCAACAGAGTACTTCAACTCACCGATTAGTGTGGTTAATCTGGCCCAAAAGAACATCGAAATGGGAGGAAGGGACTTGCAAATGCTTCAGACTATTTAGAAACCTGGGATCACTTGGACAGCATAACGGCTGTAAATGCTCGAAAGATTGGAAACATGCTACAAAAATGGTGGCATAGCCACTCAGAAGCACAATATCAAGGTTTCAAGATCAACAGTTAACATACAGAAGATAGTAGGAACTGAACTCAAGCTTAGAACCATCAATCCTATAGGTCTACGGATTAGTAACACGTGATCCTGATAGAAAGATGAGAAAGCCTAGTTTCTTAACCCCGTAGGAAGGTAAGATGACTCAGATCACAAGGGCATGAGGTAAAGGAGTAAAAAGAGCCTTACGTTCCATCCCACAATCAATTCCCTTATATAACTAAAGCATTTCTAGACTCAACTTCGACCAGTTTGGCTTGGTAATCCTACAGGCAGTCAAGCTCTTATACCAAAGCTGTCAGGACCCCGATCCTAAGTCACACCGATCTAGCATGTAACACATCATATCACTTTGCGGCCTCACGCACGGTATTCCCACGGGTGCCACCTTACCTGGCCCGGGACCGTTTGCGCCTTTTCGCTCACGTATATGATAGTGCCGCTAGCATCCATATGACAAAGGACCCGGGCTGACATGGCTAGTCGTGAACCCAAAGTGGCACTAACTTACAGGGACAGGCATACATGACCCAACAACGAATGTGTCGGTCATCAGCGAGTGAATCCAGGCTGTAGCACTGGGCTAGCAGGACTCTGGTGATCCGGGCTGTAGTGGGCTAACAGGACTCCGGAATTCATCGCGTGACATTTCCCCGAGGGGACAAACACAGGAACGAAGAAGGACACATGCCGGCCAGCCTAAGTGTTTTGGAGCGGTAGCAAGCTACCATGGCTCAGTGGAAACACTAGGAGACATTTCCCAGTAAGAGAGGCTACTAAGGATAAACAACTAGATAGTCAGATCCCACACATACCAAGCATTTCAATAACATACACACAATATGCTCGATATGTGCAAACACAACATGGCATCACAACATGACTCTACAACCCAAGTATTTATTCAATAGGCTCCGAGGAGCGAGATATTACAATCATGGGTCTCATGACCCAACATTCAGAGCAAACAAGTCAAGCACAAGCGGAAGCTTAACATGTCTGAGTACAGACATCTACAAAAGAAAAAGGCTGAGAAGCCTGACTGTCTATCAGATCCTGCCGAGGGCACAAGATCGTAGCTGAGGTAACAAGCTAAACGTCGAAGTCCATGCGGTACTACTAGCGAGACTGACGTCTCTCTACAAAAACATAAATTAAGCAACGTGAGTACAAATGTACCCAGCAAGACTTACATCAGAACTATCTACATATGCATCATTATCAACAAAGGGGTGGTGGGGTTTAACTACAGCAAGCCAGCTTTGACTCGGTGGCTAACCTAAACTACGACTGCAAGTAACTCTTTTGAGGTGGCGCACACGAGTCCACATATTCACCATATCAATACACCACTATGGATCCGCTCCCATCTCCCTACGAGAACGCCATCCATAGCACTCACGCTTATCTTGCGTATTTTAGAGTATCCACTTTCACTTGTCTATGAACTGTACAGGCAACCCAGAAGTCCTTTACCGCAGACACGGCTATTCGAATAGATCATATTAACCCTGCAGGGGTGTACTTCTTCACACACGCTCTCACCACTTACCGACGTTTACACGACATGTACTCGGCAACCTTCAAGCGGAAGCCCAGCGAGGGTGTCGGCCACGACCTGACTAACCACACAAGTCTCTCGTCCAGGTTTATCGCCTATTCGGGTTCCATCCGCAAGGAGATCCGGCCGGGGTGTCGCTCACGTCCCCAAACGATGTGAGCAGGGTTCCCAAGCCCACCATCCGGGTGCCACTTGGTACACCGTGCCACTGTGCCTAGTCTGTCCTAAGCCCACCTGTACCGGGTGCCACTTGGTAGACTACTAACACTACCTACAAACACCAGAAACTAGTTGCAACTCCTGGACAGAGATCATGTTGATTAATAAGTCGAGAGGGGTCGAGTTACCGGAACCCAATGTGTGGTAGTAACTGTTCATGGATCACAAACACAGAACTCAGTTCCTGAGGACGGCTGCAATGAGACAACCCACCATGTACTCCTACATGCCCTCTCACCGCTACCTTTACCAAATCGTGTTCACACACTTAGCTCACACACAGTAGGACATGTTCACACACCTCCAATTCATCCCCGATGAATCAGACCTGACTCAACTCTAAGCAGTAGCAGGCATGACAAACAAGCATGAATGAGTAGGCACATCAGGGCTCAAACAACTCCTACTCATGCTAGTGGGTTTCATCTATTTACTATGGCAATGACAGGTTTGAGCAGGAGCAAGAAGATCCTTTTTGGACGATCCTTGATCTTAATTTAGATAATTAGGCTCCTCAATTTTGCTGTATGGTGTTATGACATTCGTCTTCCTTTCTGGAAGAGAGCAACACTGATCATGGATCAGGACTAAACATGGAATTTTGAAATGACGTAATTTTGTGGTAAAGTATTGTTTTACACAGAGTTAGGAATTTGTTCTTAATGTCTGTCAGAATAAACCAGGTATACTTTAGCCGCCTTCTAGAACAACAATTTTTATTGGGATAAAAAAATAAGGAGGGACTGAGCTTTCTCCAATTCTCAAATTCATGTGACATGTACATTTCCGTTTATTCTAATAAGGAAAAGGCTAATAGGACGGCAAAAGCTAATTGCAAGTTTGATGTCTTTTACTCATGTATACATTATCTTGGCAATCAAGCCAGCTAATCAAAAGGAGATAATGGAAAATGTGTGACGAAAGGAGTCAAGCAAAAGCACAGCGAGCAAATCACCACCATTGAAGTTTCAGCATCTGTTTTTCATAGTTGGACTAAATCCGATTACTCTTGTTGTAATCAACACTGGGGAAGATATCAGGGCTCAGGCAACACTTTAGCCTATGAACCGAGATGTTCCGCCGCCCAGTCGTCGTGTCCACACTGCGCAGCCTCCGCCACCCGATCGGCCTACATCTAGCAAAGGTGAGGCCTCTCCTCCTTTTCGTGCATTTTCATGGGCTACGTGGTGCTAATTGTGGTGTGCTGCAGCAGTTGAGACCAGGTAGGACGAGGAGGAAGCATAGAGGGAGACTGCGGGACGAAGAGGAGATCTCGGTCAGCATGCAACCTACACACCAACACCATCCCAGCTCGTGTGCCGACTCGAGGTTGGAGATCTTCTCCTCTCCCCTCCTCCTGCACGTACCTTTTATTGGGGCTGCCATCGTGGTGTTTTGCATCCGCACATAATCTGTAGGTGTTATCATCGGATATATGTGCTGGATTTTCAATTTATGGCATGACATGTGATGGAATTTCAGCTGGAGGTGGTTGTTACCTACTGGTGAGAGAAGCTATTGATAACACACCATGCATTGCAAACATAAAGAAAAACATTATTGTGCATACATGTCTGTACTACTGATGCTATTTTACATGGAAATCAGTGAATTGGTTTGGTTTGGTTTGTGATGCTGACATGCTGTAGTGATAGTAGTATGATTATACATAAGAAAATTACTATACTATTCTATTTGCAACAAGCTGGGTCTGTGCTGGTCTGTTCTGAAAAATGTCCAACTAGATAGCTTCTGCCACTTTTGGTTATATTCAGGGGTAATTAATCTGTACTCATACAGTTGATAATGCAATTCAGGGGTGTCAATCGTATTATATTAACAACAATCTGTCTTAGGTTCTTTTGTTCAAATATCTGCCCAGGATGTTTCTGTGTAATCTTACATTCAGAACTCAAGCTTATTATTGAATTTGGTAACTAGATTATGCATTTTGGTTCATATCCATGTCTGTAGGGTGTGCCCAGTTTTCAATGCATTGCAATGCCTGTTCAGGTTAGTGATTTGGGAGAAATATGTGCAGCGGGTAGTAGTTGCTGCTTCCTAACAAAGGAAGTCTGACTACACAAATAATTAATCTGTGTTCCAGAATTAGACCGCATCCTCATTGTTTATAGATGCACCAAGCAATGATTGATGCTTGCTAATTATAGGAATGGTAACTTCTTGCATAATTAATCTATAGGTTACATAGTCCATTAGGCCATCTGCTTATTGTTTATATACGAAAAAATAACAGTTACTCCTTGCTGATAAAGGAAAGTTGGGTAGGAAGAAATCTACATAGACAACCTTCTGATTTTTTATATATGCATCAAGCAATAGTTGGTACTCGCTGATTACATTAATGGTAACTACAGAAACTTTTCTATGCTCAGCATTATCGGCGCTCTCAGATTTGGAGTTGTACTTTGTTATTGTGAATAATGAATATGGTCAACAATCTGAAGAAGAGTCAACTTCTACCGGGAGAGTGATGGGTGTTACTGCCGGGAGATCTGCTTCTTGCCGGGACAGTGATATGTGTTACTAATCTCCTATTTAGTGTTGCTCTAGGATCGGTAGTACTATATGAAAGATCAAACATTGCATTCCTCTTGTTCTAATGCAAATGATTGCTTATGTGGTTGCAGATCGATTTGCGATCCGTTAAGCGGACCATGGTGTCACGGAATGAGCAATCAGAGAAAAGTGTTTTCACCAAAAGTGAGGTGAGATGTTTCTGTTCATCTTGGTTGTACTTAAGATAAGATTTAGCTACAGATAATCATTAATCACCTAATGTATTTCTTTGCCAAGTGTGCAGTTAGAGTTAATGTGTCACTGGTTATTTTACATCCTTTATTCTTATTCCCTTTAACCTCAAAATGAAATACTCTAGAAGATTTGTTGGTGCTCCATTAACCAAATATTGCTAACAAAATGTTGTTCCCATTTCAGTTGAGAGAAAAATTGCATACTTTGCGAACCAACGGAAGATTCATCATTTAATATTATTCTTTAATCACTAAATCATATAGGAGATTCCTTTGGTGCCCCATTAACCAAACATTAATATATTACTAAAAAAACTGACAAAATGTTATTCTGGTTGCGATTAAGCCCTGCTGAGGCGAGGTCGTCCCTTTTACCCGCTTACATCCTCAATCGGTGAGTCCTGACACCCCTCTATTGATTGATCCATATATCGCCAGGAAAAATGGCTATCAGTTCAGCTACTATTGAACTATTAATTATTGTTTTTAGGGAAATTAATTACTCCTTGGAGAATCATAGATCCATGTTCTATTTTTGTCATGTAAGTTAGGTTATAACTATGTAGTTACAACCATATATTTAGAGTTGCGATAAAAAGCAATTAGTAATAGAAACAAGTCAATTATGCGACTTGGTTGCGTCTTTGCTACCTATTCAGTCAATGCAATGCTCGATTTTAGTTTCTTTGGGCATGTGCTCTATATAGCTTTCTGGTCTCTCCTTCTGGCCTACCATATTGTTTTATAATTTATCTCTGTTCACAAACCCAGGCTTAGTCAGTGTTACACCGTATTAGACTATGTATTCTGCCCAGCAGGGATTATTTATCTGTGCTTCTTGGTGTGTCTAGAGTCTTGCTTAGAGAAAAGTCAGTTCACATCTTAGTAGCTTTTGTTGTTTAATTAGTTAGCATGTGCAGGTTCATATAGCAGTACACATGTGTGAATAGAAATTCTTCATGCAAGGTGGCAGTAAAAGGCCTTCTAATTTTACCTTCGGCACTACAAGCAGCTAATAGATAGGCCCATCGCTTGCATGATGATAAGTTTTGGCCACAAGAATGTTCTAACAAATCTTATCCTTGATTGCAGCTAAAAGAGAACTGACTAGGCCCCTGATGGTGCTCCTAGATGTGCTACACATCGCCTCCTTGGCCGCTTCGGTGCCAGTGGTGTTCGTGCTTGTCGGCAGGACGGTGCAAGGCGCAACTCCGACATGGTTCCTCGCCAGTTGGATGGTGTTCAGGCGCAACCCCGGCGCCCACTGAGTACTGCCTCGGCTACAACCTCCCTCGGTGAGCTCCATTTTCCCCTGCCCTGCTTCGGCTACTGAATGGGACATGGCTAGGGCTATGATGATCAGTTATGGCTGATATAGGCATGCTCTCGAGCAATCGAGGCACTTGTGGATATTATTTTGGATCCTCCCTCATTTCTTTGAGCCGTTTTGATCACGTTCTTATTTTAGTGGCTCTGTCCCTAGATGGTCATTTCTGATGAGTGATAACCAGGGCAGTTAACATATTGATCTGGTGATCCATCCATCCAGAAATAAGAGATGAATGTTCCTACAAGCTCTCACAGCGATTTGGATTCTGGGCCGTTGGATCTGGTTGCGTGATCGGATCTGGGCCGTCGGATCGAGTCGCTGGATGACCTACGCCATCGGATCCGATCCTTGGAACTGTCGCAATGAATAGTAGTCCAAAACGCGTGCCACCGCGTGTTAATCACGTGCCCCATCGGTTGGAAGCCATTCTTGCTAGGGCGATGATGATTAACCGTCGCTGAAATAAGTGTGCCTTTGAGCAGTCGAGGCACCTGTGGGTATCAAGTTGGATCCTCCCCCTTGTCTCTAGAATCCTTTTTTATCCTGAGATACTTGTTGTTGTCCTTGTATGGTCATTCTTGTTGAGTGATAACCAGGGCAGCTCTACTGTATAAACAAATTGATCTGGTGATAAGAGATGATGGGGTTAGGTTATATGATCGAGGAAAGGTGAATTTGAGCCCACTGTGCAATAAAACTGCAGCTACCTCCCCTACTGTGTGTGATACTGAAGGCAAAAAAGAACTTTTCATGTCTTGCTACTTTAAAAATCCAAAAGGTTCATTCTTCCTTTGCTGGTTACTTAACCATGATTTTTTTTGCTTTGGTTCTGGTTGAGATACTAAAGGTTGTTTATATATGAAAAGAACAGTCACTTATAGTTTTGTATGCCTCAACTGTAGCTTAGGATCCCGTGTTGTAGTGCTTTGCCTAATTAAGAATAACTCTAATCAATAATAGTATTTCTTTCCTTCTGATTTGAACTGAGAGAGGGCCATTGATTCTTGACCTTAAGGTGACCCCATTTTTTCTATGCCTCATGCTTATGCTGCTCTATGTTCCCTTTAAAAATCCCGGCTGGCATGCCTCGCCTCCACCTCCCGTGGCCCTAACCCAGGGTTTGGTTGGCGAGCTCGCTGCCGTTGGCCTTGGACGAGGAGATTCGGCACACACACAGGAAGGAGCTCCGCCTCTGCTGCCTCTGCACACCCCAAGTATAGCAGATCCCCATCCCTGCCTTTTCTAATTTCCTCATTAATAATCTGTAGTGGTTGTAGTATCGGGGAGACAGTGGGTTCGTATGACATCATTTTTTTAATCATGAACTGTGCTGATTACTTCACCAGTGGTGATCGACCATTTTTAATTACTGGATCTGATGATCAGACTGCAAAGGTGTGTCTTCTACGATGAATTGTGCTATTGTGAGGGTATATTGGGATTGATCTGACTTATTACTTAATTTTTTGGATCAGGTTTGGGATTACCAAACCAAGAGCTGTGTTCAAACACTTGAAGGACATGCACACAATGTGTCCGTTGTCTGTTTCCATCCAGAACTACCTACTATAATTACTGGCTCAGAGGATGGCACAGTTCGCTTGTGGTACTCTACAACCTACAGGTACTCTCTCATACTATGATATTGCTTGGAGATGATACTAACATTGCGCTGTCTGAAAACCAACTTTGTTTTACTAAATTCTGTTTAGTTACACGCAATACATTTATTGGCTGTATTTTTTTTTCTTCTGCATGTTTTTTGTTTGCAAGTAATATCTTCTGCACTGGACTATACACATTCGTTGTTTCCCAACTGATGCAAGTTTATTTCTTTAAATTGGTAGTGTAGATAGTGCCTTTTTCATGAATCATGAGCAAGAATGTGGCATGTTCTTATTAATCCCTGTTTGGTCATTTAACTTTAAGGGTTAAACAAATCACACGGCTGGTTAGAAAAAAGGAGGCTCTGTGCTTATCATGGTTGCAATTCAGTGAAATCAAAGTGCCTTTCTTAGGTGCTAGATTTTTTTGCATGCCGTGTTTGTTCCCAGTTTCCAGTTTGTAATTATATGATAAGCAGATATTTAGTTGTTGGTTGTTCTGTTGAGTTCTATTAAATGTTGAGGTTGATCTATTTTTCTACCTATGCATTTGAGAGGACAAGTAAGCTTCACAAAAAATAGAAATTGCCCTTGTATCTTAGCTTTTCTACCAGGTTGTTTTGAAAGACAATGTTTACTAAGAAATGTCTCACCATGCAACTTTCAGATGTTTACATGACCTCCTTTTCTTCCCTTCCATGTGCTGGAGTTCTCATATATGGTTGCCCACCTATTTGCAGGAAACGCTCGGCAAGCCACACCACCTACGATGTGGTGATCCCCCTCCCATCGAGAACTGCCATGTAGTTTTCTCTGCCAAGGTTGTTGTCTGTGTCGGTCTACTACGTGGTGCATTGCCTTCAGTGGAGTGTGGCATATGCTTTTGGTTTCTTGTATTGTTTCTGGTAGAACCTAGGACCGTTGTTCTGGATGCTCATTTTGTGTTACAGTGGCTACCAAGCAAACCAATTGCATGGCAGATACGATCTCTAGAAAATGGTAGTTGTCACTCGACTTATGGATGTGCTGTCAGGAAGGTGCATTCCTATGTAAAATGTGGCTTCTATGTATGATGTACGAATTGTTTGATTATTATTGCTGTTGTGCTTTGCGTGGTTAATTTGATCTATTATTTGCTTTGTTTATTTGCTGTCTTACAAGGCTAATTTAGTGCTTGGGGCTGCTATGTGTTTTCATGTTACTAGCCAGTTTTGTAGCCGCCAAGGGAAGTACAAAGATGGCGTCGAGGCTTGGGCGTGTGGCCGTCGACGTGGAGCAGGCAGAGGAGGAGCGACTACTACCCCAACGGCAGCCTCTCCTCCCTTGTCCACGGTCAGTGCCTCTTCTCCATTGCTGGTTGCTTTGCTCCTTTTCTGTTGTTGTACACTGAAATGAAATGAAATGAAATGTATGCACTGAAATGAAATGAATATACTCCATGACTGAACTAGGGGGTACTCACATAGTTAGAAAAATCTGAAGCACCTGTTAGTTTGTTGGCAAGCCGTATGCATCATAACTAGGTACTTTTACCTGTCATGGAATTTGAATATAATTTTGTTTGTTGGTGCTCCTGGGTATATTTACACGAATCTGAAGGTGGTGATGATTCAGCTGACCAGTAGGTTTTTCTTCTGTGTTCAGAGAAGAAAGAAGCTGGTAGATAATATAGAACCAAAGTAGTCGATCCTATAATTACACGAATCTAAAGGTGGTCATGATTCAGCTGACCAGTAGTCTTTTCTTCTGTCCTTAGAGAAAAAAGAAGCCGGTAGATAAGAGCCAAAGTAGTCGATCCTCTTGTGTACGTTTGTAAAAAGAAATAGAATAGCTTCTTTGTGACCTGAAGATTGCTGTCATGTTTTTGTGGGCTAGCTGCACTGTCACCAATACTTGCGAAACCACTAGATGATATACAGAATGCGTAAGCACTAAAGATTGGGATTGCCTGGGCCTTACTCTAATGTACTAAAATCATTACAAGTTGCGATTTAAAGGATCATGATGTATTACAGAAAAATCTTAAAATACTCCTCTGTTAGTCAGGATCGAGATTTTCACATAATTACTATGTTTGTCCATATTGACTCTGATTTTAGAGGGCACATATGTTTTGGTAGGAAGTGTATTGTTCCTATGTTTTTCCTGATATATACTGATTGTTGAAGAACTGTTGTTCCAGATTATGAAATCAATATTTAATGGATCGATCGATAATTGTCTTGTACATGGTTACATAGCAAGCATATGTGTTACCAGCCCATCTATTACTCATAGACTCACAATAATCTGCTTCTTCTAAGTTATTGGTCGTCAATAAGTTGCTGCTAATATTACTATCCTCTTAGGACATGCAAAGCACAACAACCAACAGCAGACGACACCTCCTCCAAAGCTAGACATGGCAAGGTATACTAAATAAACCTTGCCTCGGCTCTAGGATGTAATGTTCCATATATCAGATCATTAAACCATATGTTGGGCTATCAAACAGCAAGTGAGCTGGGAAACAGACCGTGTGCGGTGCTCGCAAAGGTTTATTTGGAAAACGCAATCGCGACTATGAAGAGTAAAGATGTATTTCAAAAATAGTACCTTCTCAATACTTTTGATGTACTCTGATCTGAGACCTGTCTTTGGCATTTTTACGAGTTAGGTTCAGATGAATCACCATGTGCGACACAACAGCCATCTGATATATCTTCCAAGATAGTTGTGCCCTTTTTGTAACTACAGTATGTAATGAGCACTCGTAGTTCTATGTGTTTGACTGTTTGGACTATTAAGCTGGGTATGCAGGTGACAAGTTACATGTGTTTTACACATGTCTTGTTCGCTTTGCACACGATAATCAAACAAGCCTTTGTATGGTTAATTGATGTTCTAGAGATGTTTGGTCCTTTTCTCAACAGGCTGAATCTTTTTTGACATTCTCGGTAACATTTGTTCCTGCAAGTGCCTGAAACAACACATCTAATGGCCAGTCCTTTGACCAGAATGACTGAGATAACTTGAACACATGTTTCTGACATTTCAGTTGTAGTTTATAGTAGTTAGTTTGCTCTATGCCACCTGTTTTTCACTTATTCTTCCAGCAAGCATATATATATATGTGTGCTGATTTTTTGTAAGGTTTACGTGTATAAATAGGGTGCACAAGCCAGATGTCTTCCTAGGCCTCTATCCTACCTTTTCAGATCCCCTACTCTAAATTGAACAGGGTTTTGTTGGTAGTTTGTGAATATTTTTTTGAAATAATGAATGAGTTCTAAAATCCCGAATTAAACTTGGCATTATCGCTTGATCAAAACGTTGGGACCGGCACCTCGCGCCAGGGCGCGATCCCGATCTAGTGACTATGATGTAGATGCTTGTCTTCTTTAAGAGCCAGCGAACACCGATCTATATCTATCGTCCGCTTGGTGATTAGCCAGCGAATATCGAGTTATATGAAAGACGCGAGGGACACAGGGAGCGATGAATTCTTCATAGAAGATGTCCTTCCGCCGGCCACTCGTACGCCTAGCAATACCCGATGCAATACGATTTGCTAATGACGCCGGTAGCTAATGGCGGCGGCATATGTGAGGACATGGAAGAGGATCACGTAAGGCTTAATTCTCTTTTTTCTGGTTAGCCCATTAATTGCTTTCTATATATAATAGATTCTTCGTCCAGCCCAACATAATATTTTCACCCAGCCTAGCAAGTCACGAGTTTCGAGAAAAATACAAATGGGCTTTAAAGGCCAGTAGGTCGAAGCCTAAGCAAGGCGTTGGATTTACATCCAACGGCCGACATTCTTCTTCAATCTCTTGTCTTCTTCCCCAGCGCTGCCGGGACCGTCTGCTCCAGCATCCGCGTCCAGCGGCGTTGTTTTGCGCGCCTCGCAGTGAAACGTTAACCCGCCGACGGCGAGGCCATCCCTCCACTCCGCACCTCCTGTTATTCTCTGTCGAGTGTAGGCCCACCCCGCACCTGAACCAATCAAGTTTCCCACTCATCTCCGTATGCGACTCCACTGCCGCGTCTTCCCCATCTCCGGGTCGTTCTAGTCTGGGGCCTCGCCGTCGTCCACCGCCTCGCTCCGCTCGACACGGTGTGGTCAACAAGCGAGAGTCATGAGAAGAAGACTGTACGTGAGAGCCTGACGGCTGGGACCCACGAGGTCCATGGTCACACGCAAGGAAAGTTCCTCCTTATTAAGCTGTTTCCTTCCCCTGACAGCTGGGACCCACCGGCTGTATCTTCGCACGGAAGGAAGTGCCTCCTTGTTATGCGAAAAACTATTCCTTCCGATGACAGCCGGGACCCGACAGATTTGGTGGCTGACTTGTTGACCCACCATATTTCGCAAAAAAACGTCCCCCCAACTGTCAGTTCGGACCCACCGGAAGTGCCTCCTTATTACGCACAAAAAAATGAATACTCCCCCTGCTAGCTGGGATCCACCTTGGTGGAAGGCTGACTTGTGGGCCTACTAAGTTGACTGGGATGGAGGGCTTTGTCAACTTAGTCAATATGAACGATTCTAGCTTCACAGACCGTACGATGTCCATCCAACGACCGTAGTGCTTCTTCAACCTTTGGTCTTCTTGCTCCAGCCGCCCAAAGCAGCGCCGGTCGTGCCGCATGCTCCTACCTCCCGTGGCTGGCTATGCTGCCGTGGAGGCCTCACCGCCTCCTACTATTCCCACCGCTGGCCAGGCGCTGCGGCGACGACATCCTCACACCGCAGCCGAACCAGTGAACCCTCATACCCCTCTCCGCGCGGGCATCCACTGCCGCGTCTTCCCCGGCTCCGCGTCGTCCCCTTCCTAGGCCTTGCCATCGTCCACCGTCCTGGTGCTCTCCGCGTGGCATGGTCAACGTGGTCAAGGAACGACTTCCATCTGAAGAGTATTGTATATGGAGAGCCTGACAGCTGGGTCCACGGCGGTGGCAAGGAAGTGCCTCCTTATTACACGCAAAATAATTATTCCTCCACCTAACAGCAGGGACCCACCGGACGGGCCACCGTATTTCACGAAAAAACGTTTCCCCCTGACTGCTGGGACCCACCAGCTACATCTTCGCACGCAAGGAAGAGCGTTCGGGCAAAAAAAAAACGATTTGCCCCCCTGAATGCTGGGACCCACCAGCTACATGTTCGCACGCAAAGAAATGCCTGACAGTCGGGACCCACCTGGTCGAAGCATACGTAGCGTTGTCATTCTGGTCGCGAACGTGTACGTACATACTGGTGGATGTAGAGGCGTGCACGTATCATAGTAGAGGTGCACACGTAGCATGTACACGTATGTATAGCGGCCGGTGTGCAAGAAAGAAAATACAACCACGTACGTACATACGGGCGGGGTATCGAACGCCTACTCGCATATACATACGGCCAGGGCTCGTGTACATGGCTGAGTCGAAACGGAGAAACTGCGTCGTCATCATGTTCATGGGGAGGCAACGGAATGCGTTGTGTTCATCGGGAGGCAACGGAATGCGTCGTGTTCATCGGGAGGCAAGGGAACGCGTGGGAGCCAACCGGCTTGGACGGAACATGCGATGGAAACGAGGCCCGGCGTACCGTAGAACGGAGGAAACGACCCTGTGTTCGATCGGGCACGTTCGAAACGGGATCCTGTTCATCGGGAGGGGACTGGCGTACCGCAAAAAGGAGGAAACGGGCTTGTGTTGGACCTCCTACGGTTGAAACGGGGTCCTGTTGATCGGGATGGGTGTGGCATACCGCAAAACGGACGAAACGGACTTGTGTAGGAGCGCTACGGTCGAAACAGGGGTCCTGTTCATCGGGAGGGGTGTGTTGTACCACAAAACGGGACTCCACGGGATACTGTTCATCTCCACCGTCGACCTCCTCCAGCCTCCACCGGCCACTGTTCATCCACCGTCGACCTCCTCCAGCCTCCACCTCCTCCTGTTCATCCATGGGCTCCTATTCATCCAGCCTCCACCGCGCGCTACTCCACCTGCTACTGTTCAACCACCCCTCTCCACAGGCTCCTGTTCAACCACCCCTCCACGGGCTACTATTCATCCACCCCTCCACCATCTACTGTTCATCCAGCCCTCCACGGGGCCGTCCTGTTCATCCAGCCCTCCACGGGGTCCTGTTCATCCAGCCCCAACCGACTCGATCGATCAGGGTCCTGTTCATCCAGAGGAAACACCACGGGGTCCTCCACCGCTCACTGTTCATCCAACCACCCCCCCACAACACTCACTATTCATCCAGAGGCAGCACCGATCGGCTTCAGTTAGCAGCAGTAGCGAAGGAATTGCTCGATCGGGTTGAATTAACAGCCATCGATTGATCACTCGGGTTCAAAAACGCGTAGCCTGCAGTGCAATCGCCCGGGTCCATTTAGAGCCCAACGCCCCGCTCGGGTTCAGTTAGAGCCCAACGTCTCACACACGCGCGCATACGTGTATGAGAGAAACGCGTATCGCTCGGCCCCGACCACCCACCGTAACCGGGAACACCCCGATATTTTCCTCGCCCTCGCTTGTACCACGTTTTTTTCCGTCATGGACGACCCAAAGAATGTCATGCAGCTGCGTCTCCGGCCCGCCCAGGACGAAAAGCCCGTTTTCTGTCATGATTTTTTGTCATAGAAGTAGGAGCCCACCACATCTATGATGATACCGGGTTTTGTCACAATTATCGCATAGAAGTGTCATAAGTATGACAGAAAAAAAAATTCGTTCAGCCCAAAATGTCACGGATGTGTCTTCTTTTTGTAGTGAGTGCGCTACCTCTGCAGAGTGTATTTAATCTATCGATAGCCAAGTCCAAGGTTACGGACACGCTCGAAAGTAGGTCACACCATGGGTTAATGTTTTAATAAATCTTGCACACTAAATTAATAACATGGCACTGTTGGAAAGAGGATGGTTGGAAAACCATGTTGATGTTGATGACCAAGTTGTTGGTCCGTTTGTGATCCAAGAAAGATCACTGTTTGGTTACGAGGTAACCCGTTTGATGGCCATGTTGTTGGTCCATTTGTGATCCGAGAGAGATCATTGTTTGGTTACGTGGTAACTCGTTTGGTAAGCAAGTCTGTGGGACTTGAGGCACAAGAATTCATTCACTCCATCCATAGTATGATTTTGCATTGATGATTAAATTGGTTAATATCATGATATTGTTTGTCATTATGTTTATGCTTGTTGTGAGCTTGCAACTACATTCAATGTACTGACCTGGCATGTCATGCCAGATTTCAGGAAAGGTTCGTTGGAATGAAGTGATGTTCGAGTCTAGATCGTGTTCACATCGGTGTCCCTGTGCTATGGAGTCCCGCTTCGTCGTCTTCCGCTGCCGCGTAGTTGTCATGATCGAGGCCCCCTTTATGTTCATTAAATAATGTACATATTGTTCAGCCACATCGTGTGTGCCGCTTGGCCTCCTAACTTGTTGTAATATGAACCATGTTCCGCTAGCATCAATAAAGCGGTTGATTTCTGTAGCAAGATGTTGTGTGTTGCCAGAAGACATGGTCTCTGGGCTGGCAATGCATGGTAAACCGGTTGCTCTGAGCCGGGGTTCCACAAATGTATTGCAAGTTGCATGATCCGTCCAAGCATAATTTTGAGGATTGCAACATGTTTTGCCAAATAGTTAAATCGGCCATTTATAAAGGGAGTAAAATTTGTTGAAACACCAAGGGATGACCAGTCTATTCCGATTGGTCCTAATGGAAAAAAGTTTTTTAATCGGCTGCTTCAAGACGATTCCTTTAAAGATGAGAAGGTAAAAACTGCTGGTGATGGGGTCAAGTTTTCAAGTAAAGAAGTTGTTCAAGAGCACAATGAAAATATTCTTGAAGACATGAGTTCTATCGAAGATACAATGAAGACGCCAAGGATTGGGGGGCAACAAAGCAATCCAAAGATCAATGCAAGCAAAACCAAAGGAGATAGAGGCCGCAATAAGCACAAGCACAAGAAATCCAAGGTCACTTTTGCACAGTTATTAGATAAATATCAAAAGAAAAGTGAAGAGAATGGTGCTTATCGGCCGAGTAATGCAAAAGCATCAAGATCACCCCCTAGGCGCAGATCCAAGGATCGGTATTGGCAAGAAGAGAATTTTAATGCAATGTGTTCATATCCTTATTTTGGATCGCCAATGTTAATGTCGTGGATGCCTCTCTATGCTCATGTAGATCGATATTCATCATGGGTAAGGTATGATACAATGGCACATTCTCCATCATATTTTAGACCATCTCACCATTATTTCGCAACTCTAAGAAGATCAACGTTCAGTGAACAGTCATATGTTCAAGACCATTTCAATAAGAAAGAATCGGTCCAGAGCTCAAGAAAGAGGTGGTCAAGCAAGTATACCGGGTCAAGAGAGATGGTCGTAAGTGTGCTACTTCAGATTTGATCTCAAATAAGAAAGAGCCAATTAAAGTGTTGACATTGGCTACTCAAAGCAATGAGATGAAGCAACCAATTATTTAGTGTCAAAGTGCCAAATCTGAAGAAAAGAAGTTGAGAGTGCACAAGGTAAAACAAGAATTGCCATTGCTTCAAACAAAATCGCTGTCGGGGTGCCCACTCGGCTTATCATATTGTCAAAAAGAAGAAATTACAAAAACTTAGTGCACAAGAACTTGAGGAAACGAATATGGCATGGGTTCCCAAGAGGATCATTCATAACAAAAATGATGTGCATGCTTCTATTGCGACAAGTTCAATAAAAGTGAAGAAAGAGAAGAATGAAAGCAACAAACAATTAAGCCGAAGGTGTGCATCACAACATCAAAATCTTTGGTTTGCACATCATCCATTTTCTTCAATAATGCCATTGATGCCTTTGCCATGGAATTCATCCACAGGTATGATCAATTACCCTCCATGGACTTATTTTGGTCCATGGATGCAACATAATTTTCTATATCATGACAGTGTATTACCAAATCACTATACATTTGGTTAGTTACATTATTTTTGCTAATACAAAGGTGTTAAAATATTTTATTGCTATTTCATTTGTTTATTTCGGCTATACATACTTTGGTGGGTGAATTCTGCATGGACCTTGTGGTAATGGCCGATATTTATCTATCGCCCTAAGAGCATATCTAAGAATGGTCGGTGTGGTATTCTAGCATCGTCCTTAGTTTGAGTAGAGATTGAGATAAGTGCTTGCATAGAAATCTGTCAAATTGATGCCATTGAAGATATTATGCATAGACCAATTCACCAAAACTGCAAAGTGGACTTATGTTTTGATTGGGTGTGCTTTGGCTTATTAGTTTTCAGAATTTATGTAAAGCCAAATCATGGTTGATTTTATTATTGAGCAACATATCGACATCATGCATAATACTGATGTTACCTTTATCTATCTAGTACCATGGTGATTATATATTGATTATTAAATTTCTAGCAATAGCCAAGGTCTTGGTGTTGTTTATGTATCTCCTTATGGTGCTATTCTATGAAGCCTCAGACTGCTTAAAATATTTATGCACAAATGATCAAAGCCAAATATGCAATGTTATTCTGTTTGGAGCTTTTTGGTGCCATAGGTGCTAATCACATTGAGGTTTTCAGTGATCCGTTATGAATAGTGCAACAAATATCCAAGGGTTATCAATGTTTTGACGAATCACTAATAGTTTACCTTGAGGTATGTCTAGATATAAAATTTACCTTGGGTTGCTTTAGTATTGTTCATATATTGAGACATGATAATTCGAATGAGTTGGCATAGCAAACATCCGGCTACTATGCGAATCATGGTGTACTGCATTTCTCTCAATAGCCGATGCTTCGTCTCGTCAAGATAGGTACGGCCGAACCGAAGTCCACAACTTCGGCCACTAATGAAACTTTTATGCAGACGAAGTAAGGATTGGAGGAAGTTCATTCTTGATTATTTGCAAAATCCTAGCGAAAGGGAGAACAATATGGTTTGGAGGATGGTTTTGATCTATGGAACCTTATCACTGGATTGTTACAGAAGCTGAGAAGTTTTCACCCAAGTTTGCATCAAGAGGTTCAAACAAGCAATGTCCGATATATACTTATCGTCCTAAGAACATGCAAAATGGCCGATGGAGTGTTTACATCGTCCTTAGAACAAGCTATGTGCAAGTTATTTTTCGGAAGACAAGCTTAGCCAAAAAACAGGGGGGCATGTGTTGACACCAGATTTTGGCATGGTCAAAAGCATGATTAAGAAGACCTCAAATGAAGAAGTGCTCAATTTGACAAATTTATGTATCGTCAAAATGAGAAACTTTGATATTTGGGCCATAGCCATCCGGTCTCATCCCTAAGGCTGAAGTTATGTTCGAAGTACTAAGATTTTGTGTCAAGAACACTATTCGGCCGATTACGCCCTCTAGACCGCCTTGTATGGAAAACTGATCTACATGAATTGTCTTCGTATCGTTGAAATGACCGATTTTGATATAAAAATCATCCCAATCCGAGTTCGTATGCAAAAGTTAGAGCTATCGGAATGCAGCCCTGTCAGGAGGCGAAATATGGCACGCCCCACCAGACGCCATGTCTGATGGGTAGCGCGAGCAAACAGATGTTTTGCGCGAGCTATTTGGCCCTCAAGATGACCTCTAATCAAAAAAGTTCAGCATGAAAGTTGTTCATCTCATCGAAATGGTCTAGATTGCTTTTGGACTCATTTCCATCCGAGGTCGTTTACCACCACAAAAAAGACCCGCAAGGTGCAGCCAGTTTATACCGAACAGTATTGAAAAGGTAGGACAAAACCAATCCGGATTTGACTAGGGTTTTGGATGTGCATCCATGCTTTTTCCTTGCACGGTAAGTCCAGACGCCTCTTATATACCTAAGGGATGACGGCCAATTGAACAACACACAATCAAACAAATCATCTACCACCTTTTATTTTTTATCTTTTCTCCCTAACCCTAGTTCTTATTCTTCCTCGTTCTTTGCTTGTTCTTCTTCCTTGCAGCGTGGAGAACCTCGAGGCCCTAGGAACGATCAAGTTGACCTAGGGTCGCCCATAGCCACCGCGTGCCCTGACAGGGTTCCTTTCGGGCGTGTGGAGTTTCGGGTCCTTAAAAGCGACAGCCGGATTGCCTGCGTACCGCGCTTCCGGCGGGTCTCCTTTGACGTGAGCTGCGGTGCATTACCCCTGGGCGTCGAGGGTACACGGTGACGTGTTTGTATGCAAACAGTACCGTGACACGTGCATGTCATGGCGGGCTGCTCTGGCGTCGCCCTCCTTCCACACTTCCGCACGTGCATGAACGGCGACCCTGCGGGCCACGCGTAGTGCGCGCGCCAATGCGTCCACCCGCACACCACCGCACGGCCGGCCACCACCAGCAGCAGCACGGACACGGGGGCCGGCAGCAGCGTGCACGTGCTCGCCATGCCCTCGTCGATCTTCTCTTCGCTAGGTCGAGGCCATGGCATCCCCTAGCATGGTGGGCTCGCCCAACGGCGTCGCGCAACTCATGGGGCTCGACACACTGCCGCATGGTGCCGCGGATGAAGAGGACAGCCAGCTCGTCGCCCCGGGCGGCGAGCTTAGGCGGTCGACGTTCGAGAGAGTGTCGTCGTGCGACTCATGGGGTTCCGGCGGTGCCTCAGACGGGTCTCAGCCGACGGAGACATTGAGGAAACGGCCCTCAGCATCGACCAGGGCATGCGCGGTGACTTCGGCGCCCCGTAGCGCGCACCCGAGCGGGCTGCAGTAGTTGGGGACGAAGAGCGCGCAGAATCCCAGGATGGCACGGGACATGCGGTAGAGTGCAGCGAGGTGGCCGGTGACGGCGTGGTAGATCTCGTAGAAGGCGTGGGATGCCAAAGTTGCGCGCGATGGTGCGCGCCAGCTCGGCATGCACGATGTGGTAGAGTGCGATGTCGAACTGTTGGTCGGCTGATAGCGCGAGGGAGGAGGCGGCGGCAGCGGGGTCGGCTAAGCGGAGTCCGGGAGGGTAGGGGAGGCATAGGAGGTCTGGAGGTGGAGTGGGAGTAGTGTGTCATAGCCCGCGGCGTGGCTAGGAGCAGCGGGTCGAGCGCCAGGGACACCGACGAGGCAAGTTGCGCCTGCAGCACCATCGAATGCGATGGCAGCGAGCAGGGCACATCGCCGGCGACCGAGGTGCCAGGCGGGAGCGCTTGGCGCGCGGCGGACGCGCAGGAGGTCGGTGTCGCGAAGGGTAGGAGGTCCGGCGGCAGAGTTTGAGCCTATGTGAAGGAGCAGAGGGAGAGAGGTAAAGGATATGTGATTAGGTAAACGCGTTCCCAAGGAGCCACCCATGCGCTTCCTCGCATTGCTCGGGTCTGGCTTGTTGATTAGGTAAACGCGTTCCCAAGGAGCCACCCATGCGCTTCCTCGCATTGCTCGGGTCTGGCTCGTTTGGGAGTTTCCAGGGATGCAAGCCCAAGAATGCTTTAAGAATCATGCCACGAAGGCCCAACAGCATAGGCAGGTAAATTTGTTTTTGAGGGATAATCCATGCTTTGTTAACTATCAAAAAATCCATAGTTTGTGGAATACATCTCTGATTATAGGACTGGCCTAGCCACACATGACGTCTCGGGCCTAATGAAAGTGCATGTTTTGCTAAACTATGAGCCTCAACGTTACAACTTCGGCTTTCAAACATGAAATTACACATAAACTGATGAGCTCTACAATGAATCTCCTTGATAACCGTACCATATGTTCCCATGTTTCCCGAAGTTATGTCGCCTACCACTTGCTTTGAATCAGACAAGATCAGTATGCGCTGGATATTCAGGTCCTCCACTAGCGATAGCGCTTCCCGGCATGCAATTGCCTCTAGGGTGGCCAGTTCTATGATGCCTTGGAGAACTATTGCTGAACTACCAAGGTAAGCCCCATGATCATCTCTACACACTGCCGCTGTCATGCCTCCCACAAGCGACATCCAGCATCAACATGAATCTTGGCTGACCCTGCTGGGGGTGTCTTTCGGCGCACGGTTCTGCTCGCCTGATGTGCCATATTTCTCACTTGACCTGAGCTTCTTTCTCTTATAATTTCTATGTCTCCCAAATATCTCTGAATAAAAGAGTGCATACTCTGCGGGCTTTGGAAGATGCCATCATGGATTGCTTTCCTTCGCGATGACCAGATCGCCCAAAGTGTTACCGATATCTTAATGAACTCCAATTGCGGCAAGGATTCCATCAGAGAGAAGAGCCATCTCTTTGCATTAGGATCAGCGGCTGCTATTATTCTGTTGGTCGATTCTTCATCAGCTAGTGCCCAGGTACACCTTGCCACTGTGCATTCTAGGAGCGAATGCCTCCAAGAATCAGGTCCTCTGCACAGCGCACACGTGCTTGTATTTGGCACGTGCCTGTGAGCTCGTACATCCTCTATCGGAATAGAGTGTTTTGATAACCGCCAAAGAAACATCTTGATCTTCCCTGGTACTTGAGTGTTCCACAACCTTTTCCATGCTCCCTCTTCTCTGTTGGAGCTTGAGGACCCAGCTCTGCCCTCCAGCCAAGCCTTCCTTCTCCTCCTCGTTGAGACTAACATGTTATACGCCGATTTCATGGTAAACAGACCCTATCATTCAAAGTTCCAGCTCCAGTAGTCTTCCACATTCTGCCTGCATATAGGTATGTTCAAGATCACCAAGACATCCATCGGCATAAAGACCTGCTTCACAAGCCCTATATTCCATGTCGCTGATGTTGTATCTATCAATTCAGACACCAGCTCCGGAGGGTTAGCTGAAATACACCCATAAGGTTGTAGCATCTCATCCCTAGGTAGCCAGTTATCCACATAGATTTTTGTACTTTGACCATTGCCAATGCACCTTATCAGGCCCTGCTTCATCACATCTCTCCTTTCCAGGATCGCCCTCCATATTTGACTCAGATGGTTACCTATGGTCACTTCCAATATGGTGGAGTTTGGATAGTAAATGCTTGGGAGCAGCCGAGCACTTAAAGATTCAGGTTGCTATAAGATACGCCACGCCTGTTTCGCCAACATCGCCATATTGAAAAGCTCAAAGTCCTTAAATCCCAAACCCCCCATAGCTTTGGGTTGAGTCAAGTCCTTCCACGAAACCCAGTGCGGTTTGCGTTGCCCGTCCTTGCTGCCCCACCAGAACTTTCTTATGAGCATGTTAAGGTGCTCACAAAGGCCTCTTGGGAGTATACTCAGGTAACTAAACAGCCCGTGTTCGAAAAGATGCTGCATGCAGCGGGTCTGGTTGGACCGTATGCCGACAACCAAACAAGCCTCTAGTGGGGTATTTAAAGGCTTAAACAATTGCCAAACTCCTCCTATGTAGCTCCTAAATTTATTTCCTTGGGAAGTTGAGGGGCCATGAGATGGTGGTAATTTGAAGAAACATCCATTTCTTTTTCATCGAGAGGATTTTTTAATGAAGAAGTTGAAGGGACATGGGATAGTGGGGATATGAGAACTATTCATTCTTTTCATTTTCTGCATGGAAGGTATCGTGGCATAAACAAAAAACTAAAGTCAAGAAGTTGAGTGGATGGCTGCATGTCCCACGGCTGCAAGTGGAATGCATGACATGGTGGAGAACTGATGACATGGCTAGATGCCGTTGTGGATACATTGCATGTCAAGAGAAATAGGAGGCCATGGGTTCTTCAACTGGACACAGTGACCATATTGAACCACCGTGACATTGGGTCTATTAGTCCCATTATATTTTTGTCAATGTTTGATCACATATTTAACTAACAAAATATTAATGCACTCGTAAAAATATATATTCTTGGATTCGTGTTTAAATGTAATTTCTAATGATATTAATTGCATAATCACATTGTAGTCATATGACCTCCAATGGAATAAACACAATGACATCAATCACAGAAATCAATAGGAATCACAAAGTAGCGTTGGCAAAAGGGACACTAAGTTGGTTCACACATCCTCCCTAAACCCGACCATCAACATTTAGAGCATCTACAGTCGGATCTCTCAAACCCACTTTCATACGCACGGGAGGCCGCCCGGTCACTGATCGGTCACGTTTTTTCGACCCAGACGGACGCCTTAAACGGGCCTCAAACACTCAGGCTGAACGGTGGCCCCCATATTCATCCCAAATATGGGGCGCCCAGGCCCACCCGCCACGTCAGACCCAGCCCATGCTGGCCCATCCGACCCACTTATATTTGTCCCCATCTGCTCGCCGGAGCAAACCATAGCCACTTCACTCCACTCCTCTCCACTCCCCTCCGCCACCCAAGCTCAACTCCGACGGTTTCCAGCTTCTCTGCCATGGTAGGCAACGGATCAGACTCTGGCCAGTATGGACCCGTCGACTAGGGTGTCATCCCCTGTGGGTTGGAGGAGACAATGGCAGTCCGCATTGCACTCCACCGCTCTCGGTGTGACGCCCCCGATTCAATCGTACACTAATCATATACGCAAATGTGTACGATCAAGATCAGGGACTCATGGGAAGATATCACAACACAACTCTAGACAAAAATTAAAGTCATACAAGCTTTATATTACAAGCCAGGGGCCTCGAGGGGTCGAATACATCAGCTCGAATACAAATGAGTCCGCAGAAACGACAATATCTGAGTACATACGTAAGTTAAACAAGATCTGCCTTAAGAAGGCTAGCACAAAAGTAACACGATCGAAAAGGCAAGGCCTCCTGCCTGGGAGCCTCCTTACTACTCCTGGTCGTCTGCGGTCTCCATGTAGTAGTAGGCACCCTCGAGGTAGTAGTAGTCGTCAGTGGTGGCGTCTGGCTCCTGGGATCCATCATCTAGTAGCAACATCCAGAAAGAAGAAGGTAGGGGAAAAAGGGGTAGCAAAGCAACCGTGAGTACTCATCCAAAGTACTCGTAAGCATCAGATCTATACTAAGTATGCATTGGTATCAAAGGAAGGGACGTATATGTGGACTAAATTGCAGAATGCCAGAATAGAAGGGGAAGACCTAGCATATTGAAGACTAGCATCTTCAAGCATCTTGCAACATTTAGAAGAGGATAGAATATCATATTATATTTAACAAGTATGTTGTAACATTAGCGCCCAGAGATCCTTTCTCGACTCCCTATGAAAAGCAATCCCGAAGCCATCATATCCATTTCTCATTGCTCAGCATCCAGTTCTAGTTGTATCAATCGAGATACAACTTGGAGCGTCCGTTATCGTGGACACGGCTATTTGAATAGATAGAACACTTCCCTGCAGGGGTGCTCAAACATACCCAACATGTTCGATCAACTCCGGCCGGACACACCATCAGGTCATGCCCGGCCTTGGCTGATCAACACGTCGCAACGCTACCTAGGCTCAACAAAGAGGCCAGTACGTCGGTCTACATCCTAAGCGCACAGGGGTCTCAGGGCCATTGCCCTTTGCACTCCTGCATGTTGTGAACGCGGCAGGTGCTTAGGCAGTCCAACCCGGAGCGCGCCACTCAGTCGCTAATGTCTGAAGAGCTTCGGCTAATACATATGAAATAGAGTGCCCTTACTTATTCCGTGTGGCGGTCAGTGCGAAAAAGGCCAGAGGCCTACTTGGATCAAATATCCAAATCGTTAGTGTCTTGGGAGCGCGTGGTAATGATCGATGATCCATGATATGTGGTCCCGTTGGCCCGTGATACGTCTCCAACGTATCTATAATTATGAAGTATTCATGCTATTATATTATCCATCTATGATGTTTTATATGCATTTATATGTCATTTTATATGATTTTTGGGACTAACCTATTCACCTAGAGCCCAGTGCCAGTTTCTGTTTTCTCCTTGTTTTTGTGTTTTACAGAAAAGGGATACCAAACAGAGTCCAATTGATGTGCCAATTTTTTAGGATTTTTTATGGACCAAAAGAAGACCACGGATCATCAGAGTTGGGACAGAAGAGTCCCGGGCTGCCCACGAGAGTGGGGGCTGCGCCCCCTAGGGTGTGGCCCCCTATCTCGTGGACAGCCCGGAGACCTCCTTGACGTGAAACCAATGCCAAAAACTCCTATAAATAGAGAAACCTTCGGGAATTAACCTAGATCGGAAGTTCCGCCACCACAAGCTTCTGTAGCCACGAGAAATCAATCTAGGCCCTCTCTGGCACCCTGCCGGAGGGGGCCATCATCACTGGAGGCCATGGAGGAGGATCTCGGAGGGGCCATCATCGCCATGAAGGCCAAGGACCAGAGGGGAAAGCCATGGAGGAGGAAGCACAAGGGGGAGAACCTCTCCTCCTCTCTCTTGGTGGCACCGGAGTGCCATCAGGAGGGGAATCATCGCCACGGTGATCGTCTTCATCAACATCACCATCATCATCACCATCCTCATCTATTTTACGCGGTCCACTCTCCAGCACCCCGCTGTAATCCCTACTTGAACATGGTGCTTTATGCTACATATTATGATCCAATGATGTGTTGCCATCTTATGATGTTTTGAGTAGATATCTTTTGTCTTTGAGTTGATTGATGATCTAGATTGGTACGAGTTGTATGTTTTATTTTGGTGCTGTCCTATGGTGCCCTCCGTGTCGTGCAAGCGTGAGGGATTCTTGCTATAGGGTGTTGCAATACGTTCATGATTCACTTATAGTGGGTTGCTAGAGTGACAGAAGCTTAAACCTGAGTAAGGGGGTTGTTGCGTATGGGATAAAAGGGGACTTGATGCTTTAATGCTATGGTTGGGTTTTACCTTAATGAATCTTTAGTATTTGTGGATGCTTGCTAGAGTTCCAATCATAAGATCATATGATCCAAGTAGGAAAAGTATGTTAGTTTATGCCTCTCCCTTATATGAAATTGCAATGACGACTATCGATCCTGTTAACAATTGCTTAGGACCATTCCGCACACCGATCCACCATTATTCCACACTCGCTATTTATATTATTTAGTAATACATTCTAACTTTATGATAACAACACCTACTTTTATATTTTAGCTCTCCAATATCATACAAAGTTATCCTCTTTATACCCACAACACAGTTTTATTTCTTGTTTCTAGTTGGAAGCAAACGTTCGGTGCATGTAGAGTCGTATCAGTGGCAGATAGGGCTTGAGAGAATATTGATCTTACCTTTAGCTCCTTGTGGGTTCGACGCTCCATACTTATCACTTCCACCTTGGGGAATTGCTACGATGATTCCCTGCACTTAGGGATTATCAAGCTCTTTTCTGGCGCCGTTGTCGGGGAGCAATAGCGTGAGGTTGATATTCTCGTGTGTGCTTGTTTGCTTTCTTTACTTAGTAGATTTTGTTTTTTCTTTTTGTTTCTGTTTAGTTGTGGGTGAAACATACAAAAAATTTAAAAATAATGAAAATACCAAAAATATTTACTTGCCTCTCATGCCTAAAAAGGTTTTTCAAAAAGAGAAGTGATTGGAAAGTTATGCATTAAAGAAGTGAGGGTCGACCTTGAGCACTTGTGATTCATGCTCACGGAAACAATGTAGAATTTTTTATGGAAGTTTCTCTGTAAATAATTATCCCCTTATATATATATCCATTGTATTATAAAAATAATGTGCCAAGCTTTGGTTTTAGTATGATAAAATTGCTTGCTTACTTTGTGCAGAACAAAAACAAAAACTTTGGCTGTAGTGCATGAATTTACATTTTTTACTGGAAAGTCAAATGGGTCTGAAACTTGTTGCACATTACTTATGTACAAATTTTTCAAATTTTCAAATTTATTTCATAATTTTTGGAGTTACAGAAGTTTACTAAACTTCCAGATTACTACAGACCGTCCTGTTCTTAACAGATTCTGATCGTGTGTTGTTTGCTTATTTTGATGCACCTATGGCTAGTATGTAGGGTATGAACCATAGAGAAGTTGGAATACAGTAGGTTTAACACCAATATAAACAAAGAATGAGTTAATTACAGTACCTTAAAGTGGTAGTTTGCTTTATTACACTAATGGATCTCACAAAGTTTTTATTTAAGTTTTTGTGAATGAAGTATTTGAAGAACGAGGAGTTACCGATGTGAGAAGAATAAATAGAGACAAGAGTTCAACCTTGGGGATGCCCAAGTCACCCCAAGTAAATATTTCAAAGGATACTCAAGCATCTAAGTTTGGGGATGCCCCGGTTGGCATCCCATCTTTCTTCTTCAACAAATATCGGTATACCTCAGTTTTTATTTTGTTCACATTGTTTGTGCCCTTTTTGTTTTTGTTTTTCTTTAAGAATCATGCTAGTATGAGATAGATATTCATGTGCTTCACTTATATATTTTAAGTATGGTCTTATGGAATTGCTCTTTGTGCTTCACTTAAATCGTTTGAGTATGGTTTTATAGAATGCTTCGTACGCTTCACTTATATATTTTGAGCTTGGATATTGGCTAGTCTATATTAATTGTAGAATGCTCCAGGAACTTCACTTATATCTTTTGGAGTATGAATAATACTATAATTTAAAGTGGGTTTGGAAGAGTGTCAACTTTAGGAATTAGTGATCCCACTATCTTGGAGGGTGTTGAATCTTCGTACGATATTTATAAAAGTGGATTTGGAAGAGTGTCAACTTTAGTTAGTATTCCACTATTTCGGAAGAGGTTCTATTTGAGTATGATAACAAAGTTTCTATTCATGATGCTACTGAAAATTATTATGAGGGAGGAATATGTGCTTGTAGGAGTTGCAAGAATATCAAGTTTCCTCTCTATGTGCTTAAAGTTTTGAAGTTATACTTGTTCTGCCTTCCTATGCCAGTTGGCTTTTGTTCCTATAAATTGTGTGCCCACAAAATCCCTAGGCATAGGAAGTGGGTTAGATTTAAATGTGCTAGTCATATTCTTCATGATGCTCTTTTTTTGTTTCAACTCTTATCTTTTATGCGAGCATCATTGAAATCATCATGCCTAGCTAAAAGGCATTAAAGAAAAGCGCTTGTTGGGAGACAACCCAATATTTACCCTTACTGTCTTTTTGTGTCCACATGATTAGGATACTGTATTAATCATGTTTTATAGCTTTTGTTTCAATAAAGTGCCAAGTAAGACCTTTGGGAAGACTTGGGTGAGAGTTAATGTGATCTTGCTGTAAAAAACAGAAACTTTGCGCTCACGAGATTAGCTGTAATTTTTTTTACAGGAGAGTGATTTTGAGTTAATTATTTTTGAAGAAGATTAATAGACAAATTCCTCAAGTCCACCAATTTATTTCATAATTTTTGGAGTAGCAGAAGTATGGTTATTGTTCAGATCATTACAGACTGTTCTGTTTCTGACAGATTCTATTTTCATCGCATAGTTTGCTTGTTTTCTAGTTTCTATGGCTTATATTTCTCAATATAAATGGTAGAAATGATATGGTACAGTAGGAATTATGTGAAAACAATTATGAACCTTGTCTTTTACAGTACCAAAGTGCATGGTTTACTCTTTATCATACTAACCTATCTCACGAAGTTCCATTAAGTTTTGTGTGATTGAAGTTTTCAAGTTTCGGGTGAGATATCGATATGAGGAGAATAAGGAGTGTAAAGACCCTAATATTGGGGAAATGCACAAGTCACCCCAAGGTAATATTCAAGGAAGACTCAAGCGCCTAAGCTTGGGGATGCCCCGGAAGGCATTCCCTCTTTCGTCTTCAAAACTATCGGTACACCTTACTCGGAGCTATATTTTTATTCGTCACATGATATGTGTTTTACTTGGAGCGTCATTTTCTTTTGTTAGTATTAGCTTGATGTTATTTAGAATAGTGTTTTGCATCTTTATTTTCAATAAAAATGTCAAGGATAGCCTTTACCATGCTTATTTTGCTAGTATACATGTTGCTGTTTGAAAACAGAAAGTTTGCCGCTGTTGCAAAATTTCCCTAGAAAAGTCAGAGCATGATATAATGTTGAAACTTTTTGCATAATGAGATCTGATAAATATAATACAGTGGGAATTTTCTCTCATAATTTTTGGAGTTAGGGAAGTATTGATACTCTTGCATTCTTTACAGGCTGTACTGTTTTGACAGATTGCTGTTATGTTTGCATTGTTTGCATATGTTTGCTTGTTTAATGATTCTATTTGAGGATCGTAGTATTAAATATGCAGAGGCATTTAGTATGAAATGTTGAATAATAATTCTAGTGATTTGTTACAGTATAAAATGATAAGGTTTTTGCATTGGTTTATACTAACCTATCTCACGAGTTCTTGTTGAGTTTGGTGTGGATGAAGCTTTTGATAAAAAGAGAAGCCATGATATAAGAAGAATTAAGAAGACACAAAAGTTCAAGGTTGGTGATGCCCAAGGAACCCCAAGATAATATTCTAAGAAGTCTCAAACATCTAAGCTTGGGGATGCCCCGTTAGGCATCCCACCTTTCTTCTTCAACAACTATCGGTTAGTATCGGTTGAACCTAAGTTTTTGTTTCTTCACATGAGTTGTGATATCCTTGCAATGTCATTTTATTTTGTTTTACTTGCTGTTTGAATAAAATCATTGGATCTGAAATTATTGAATAGAAAAGGGAACCCTCCCATGGCTAGTTAATTATTTGACTACTCAGTGTCCTTCACTCATATCTTTTGGAGTAGTTTGTCATTTACTCATGTGCTTCATGTATATCCTATGAGTAAATGGGGGAATGAATTGAATGTCATAAATCTGAATTTTTATATGTTTCATATGCTTATAACATGGTTAGTGATGACTTCACACATAGAAAGTATGAGGCATAAAAGTTGTTGAGAGTTGGCAAACGTAGTTTTGGTCATCATTGCAATTAATAGGAAGTAATAAGGAAAGAGAGGTTCACATACAAATATATTATCTTGGACATCTTTTATGATTGTGAAGCAGTCATTAAGTATGACATGCTAAAAGAGTTGACGTTGGACAAGGAATACAACGTAATGGTTTATGTTTTTCGACATCTCAGTTAAAGTATATTGTCATTGACCTTCCAAACATGTTGAGCTTGCCTTTCTCCCTCATGCTAGCCAAATTCCTTGCACCAAGTAGAGATACTACTTGTGCTTCCAAATACCTGTAAACCCAGTTTTGCCATGAGAGTCCACCATACCTACCTATGGATTGAGTAAGATCCTCCAAGTAAGTTGTCATCGGTGCAAGCAATAAAAATTTCTCTCTAAATATACATGACTTATTAGTGCAGAGAAAATAAGCTTTGTACGATCTTGTTGTGGAAGTAATAAAAGTGACGGACTGCATAATAAAGGTCCACATACAAGGGGAAATATAAAGTGACATTCTTTTGCATTAAGATTTTGTGCATCAACCCTAAACGCGCATGACAACCTCTGCTTCCCTCTGCGAAGGGCCTATCTTTTACTTTATACTTGAGTCAAGGTGATCCTCGCCTTTCCCTTTTACATTTTATCCTTTGGCAAGCCCCTCGTGTTTGAAAGATCATGATATATATATATCCAATTGGATGTAAGTGAGCATGGGCTATTATTGTTGACATCACTTAAAGGTGAACATGTTGGGAGGCAACACAATAAGCCCCTATCTTTCTCAGTGTCCGTCTGAAACTCCATAACCACAAGTATTGCGTGAGTGTTAGCAATTGTAGAAGACTATATGATAGTTGAGTAGGCGGGCTTGCTGGAAAGCTCTATTCTTGACTCTTTCTGATGTTTTGATAAGTTGCAGTTGCTTCAATGACTGAGATTATAGTTTGTTAGTTCTCAATGAAGTTTCTGAACCATACTTGACATTGTGAATAGATTGTTACTTGATCATGAAAAGTTTTATGAGATAAGCTACTATTATGACACATATTGATGCTAGAAAAGGTGATTGAAATTATCATTGATCAAACTTGTGCACCTTCTAGCATTCACACTTCATAAATTATTTCTTTTATCATTTACCTACTCGAGGACGAGCAGGAATTAAGCTTGGGGATGCTGATACGTCTCCAACATATCTATAATTTATGAAGTATTCATGCTATTATATTATCCATCTATGATGTTTTATATGCATTTATATGTCATTTTATATGATTTTAGGGACTAACCTATTAACCTAGAGCCCAGTGCCAGTTTCTGTTTTCTCCTTGTTTTTGTGTTTTACGGAAAAGGGATACCAAACGGAGTCCAATTGACGTGCCAATTTTTGAGGATTTTTTATGGACCAAAAGAAGACCACGGAGCACCGGAGTTGGGCCAGAAGAGTCTCGGGCTGCCCACGAGAGTGGGGGCCGCGCCCCCCTAGGTCGTGGCCCCCTATCTCGTGGATAGCCCGAAGACCTCCCTGACGTGAAACCAACGCCAAAAATTCCTATAAATAGAGAAACCTTCGGGAATTAACCTAGATCGAAAGTTCCGCCGCCGCAAGCCTCTGTAGCCACAAGAAATCAATCTAGGCCCTCTCTGGCACCCTGCCGGAGGGGGCCATCATCACCGGAGGCCATGGAGGAGGATCTCGGAGGGGCCATCATCGCCATGAAGGCCAAGGACCAGAGGGGGAAAGCCATGGAGGGGGAAGCACAAGGGGGAGAACCTCTCCTCCTCTCTCTTGGTGGCACCGGAGTGCCATCGGGAGGGGAATCATCGCCGCGGTGATCGTCTTCATCAACATCACCGTCATCATCACCATCCTCATCTCTTTTATGCGGTCCACTCTCCCGCACCCCGCTGTAATCCCTACTTAAACATGGTGCTTTATGCTACATATTATGATCCAATGATGTGTTGCCATCTTATGATGTTTTGAGTACATATCTTTTGTCTTTGAGTTGATTGATGATCTAGATTGGTATGAGTTGTATGTTTTATTTTGGTGTTGTCCTATGGTGCCCTCCGTGTCGGGCAAGCGTGAGGGATTCCCGCTATAGGGTGTTGCAATACGTTCATGATTCGCTTATAGTGGGTTGCTAGAGTGACAAAAGCTTAAACCCGAGTAAGGGGGTTGTTGCGTATGGGATAAAAGGGGACTTGATGCTTTAATGCTATGGTTGGGTTTTACCTTAATGAATCTTTAGTATTTGCGGATGCTAGCTAGATTTCCAATCATAAGAGCATATGATCCAAATATGAAAAGTATGTTAGTTGATATATGAAATTGCAATGACGACTATCGATCTTGTTACCAATTGCTTAGGACAATTCCGCACACCGATCCACCATTATTCCACACTCGCTATTTATATTATTTAGTAATATATTCTAACTTTATGATAACAACACCTACTTTTATATTTTAGCTCTCCGATATCATACAAAGTTATCCTCTTTATACCCACAACACAGTTTTATTTCTTGTTTCTAGTTGGAAGCAAACGTTCGGTGCACGTAGAGTCGTATCAGTGGCAGATAGGGCTTGAGAGAATATTGATCTTACCTTTAGCTCCTTATGGGTTCGACACTCCATACTTATCACTTCCACCTTGGGGAATTGCTATGATGATTCCCTGCACTTGGGGATTATCAGCTCGTCTCACAGATTTGCGGCAACAGCTAAGAATGCTCGGCCGCGCCATGTGGAAAACTCGCTGGTATCCTCCAGATCAACCCGACTACACATCAACTCGCGGGTACACTCCTGGTCAACCCGACTGCACTTTTCTCTTGCGGGTACCCCTCGGGGCCGACACCGAAGTCATGGTTCTGTGGCAAAGTCAAAGTAACCATGTGTCCAAAACACCAAGGGGGAAACCCAAGGAATCACCCTCGATGTCCCACTTGATGCAACCGTCAAGGTGGACTTGGAGGAATCACCCTCGATGGTCTACACTTGACGGGTTGCATGACAAAGTCGTTATCGGGAGTGGTGAAGGAGGAATCACCCTCGAAGACCATGACCGATTAGCTACACTACAGAGTTAACACCAAAAGTGCTATACGAGGTATCAACCTCGACACTCGATAGTAGCTCTGCAGAGTCGTACAACTAAGAGGGGGTGTGATGTGATGTGTCGGGCTCTGGACGTCGATCATGTTGATTGAGTCATCAGTCATAAAGCGGGTGCAACAGGGACAAGGTGAGGGGCCACCGATGGATCACTAACCAACCTATACTAAGCAGTTTATGATAAGCAGGTAAGGTAGAAGACCAGGTTACAATAGCAGGCTATGCATCAGAATAGGAGCAATCAAGTACAGTAGCAAAATCTAATGCAAGCATGAGAGAGAATGGAATGGGCGATATCATAATGATCAAGGTTTTTTTTTCTTGCCTAGAAGCTCCGCTGAAAAGGACAAAGGGTTGTCGGTGACGTAGTCGATCACAGTGGCATCAGCAGCAGTCTTGGGGTCTATCAGAGGAGAAGAGGGGGAAGAAACGGTAAATACAAAGCAAACAAGTGCATGACATTACAAAACGCAGAGCTAGGGGTGTTCTAACGTGATACTACACGTTGCAGATGGAGCGGGAAAACATTCGGGAATGTTTTCCCGGTGTTAGGCATTTTTTGGATAGAGAAAGAGAGGGGGTCCATGTTTGCTATGCTAGGGATGTGTGGCAGACGAACGGAGAGCGTATCTGGGACCGCCACGTTTTTCTGAGAAACTTTCATGTACAAAACATTTTCATCTGTGTCGGATTTTGGGTTCCGCAAGCCCTTGAGATGTTCGAACTCTAGGGTGCGTGCAGAAATCTCAACCTGCCAGCCTGCCTACTCGCTAATCTCATAGCCTATCGCATCGAGCTCGAAGGGAAAGGAAGACACGGCTGTTTACCTAGGTCCGGGTCACCTTTCGGTGTAAAACCCTACTCCTGCTTTGTGGTGGATTTGCCTCAAGGGGCTGTGGAAGAACTAGTACAGTGGAGAGCAGCCTCAGGAGGCGTGTTCTTGAGCTCTGGTGAGCTGGCGAGGGTGGAATGGACTCGATCTCTCCCCGATTCTCTCTCCGAATCTCTCCCTGACTTTTTGGTGGTGGCTAGGTCCTATTTATAGTGGCTTTGGTCCTCTTACCAAATGTAGGCGGGAAGGGATCCTACAACAGCCAAATTTGAAGGGAGACAACAAGTACATCCTATCCTGACTAAAGTGGTCTTCGCCTGCAAAAGTCTCTGGTTGTGACGTTGTGGTGGGCTCGGTGATGTCCTCCGTCCTGGCGGTCTTGGTCTTTGTTGCACCGGAATGAAAACCTTTGGCTGATTCCTTGGGACTCTGTGCCTGTTGCATGCCTCCCTTGCACCAAAGAGGAAACTGGTACCATGCGCCCGCTGGCGCCTGCCTGGCCTTGGTCGTCATGGCTCACGTCAACCGAACCTCGCGAGGTGCACCTTGCATAGAAATCTCCGCTCCTCGGGAGCCAGCCTAAGGGGGTCAATCCCCTTGGAGGTCTTGGTGTCGTCTGCCTAGCGAGGCTTGGCCCCTCGTGAGGGTCTTGAGTTGTTGATGCTGAAGTTGGGTCGTACCAGGCCGTCGATGGAGCCACGCCATGGGCCGCGGGCAGGCAAGTCTGGGTACCCCCATATCCAAAACACCGACAATCTGACTTACAGTTTATTTTCTATTAATTTCCAAAGTTTTAAACATTTTTTAAAAATTACAGGATTTATTTAAAACAAAAGAAATATTGCGTCAGCATGACATCGGCAGTCAACCAACCAGTTGACTGGTCAAACTGACGCCTGGATCCCACCTATCATGCATAGAGCTAATTAACAAGGGTTTATATTTAACTAACTAACTTCATTAGCTAGGGATATCCACTCTCAGTGACTATTTAGCTAACAGATTAATTAGCAGCCGATTTATTTAAAAAACTTTTTCTAAAGGTGGTGGGGGCCACATGTCAGTGACACTAGGCTGCCCAGTCAACGTAGTTGACTGGTCAACGCAGCCAACTGGACCCATTGGGCCCACCTTATCGAATATCGGGTTCCGGCAAAACCCTTAAGGTTCGAACACTGGGGTGCGCACGAAGATCTCCTCCTACCAAATCTCGCGCTCAGCCTCGCCGCGATCCCTAAGCTAGATCGACGAACAACACAAGAGACGCAAGATTTATATAGGTTCGGGCCACCGTCGTGGTGTAATACCCTACTCCTGTGTGTGGTGGTGGATTGCCTCTTGGGCTGATGATGAACAGTACAGAGGAAGAATAGCCTCACGAGGAGAGGTGTTCTTGGGCTGGTGTGGTGTGCGGATGAACTTCCCTCCCCTCTCTACTGTGGTAGCTAGCCCTATTTATAGAGGCCCTGGTCCTCTTCCCAAATATTGAGCGGGAAGGGATCGAACAATGGCCATTTCTAAAGGGGAGAGCTTGTACAAGCTACCCTGACTAAAGGTGGTCTTCGCCTGCCAAAGGTGCTGGTGATGAGGCCGTCTTGGGCTCCGCGGTGACCTTTGACCTGCTGCTCTGCTGGTCTTGGTCTCGTTGCACCGATATGGAAACCTTTGCCTGATGCCTCGGTACTCCGCGCCTACACTCTCCCCATTTGCACCAAAGAGGAAACGAGGACACTGCGTGTGCTGGCGCCCGCCTGGCGCCCGTCTGGCCCTGATCGTCATGGCTTGCGTCACAGGCACCTCGCGAGGTACCCCTTGCCTTGATCTCTCTGCCTCCTCGCGAGCCTGCCTGGTGAGGCCACTCGTGAGGGGGCCTTGCATCGTCCACCCCACGAGGCTTGGCCCCTCGCGAGGGTCTTGAGTGTTGGTTGATGAAGAAGGGCCGTACTGGGCCACTGGTTGAGCCACGTAGCAGGTCGCAGGTAGGCAAGTCTGGGGACCCCCGTTCCCAGAACACCGACAGTAGCCCCCGGGCCCAAGGCGTGCTCGGGCTTGGCTTAGAAGCGAAGCCAAAGGGCAAGTACAGAGCGTCGTGGGCCCCCCACAGCCTGTGGCCTTGGTCGACACATGGCGACTTATTGGACGTGGGCGTCTCTACTTTCCCACGCTGCCCCAATATCCGCCTGGCTAGGCGGCCACGGCGCTCTACACAGTTATTTCCTCCTTGCTGGCAGCGTGCTTCGTATTCCCCCTTCTTCCTCGAGCCCCTGCTTCCGCTCCCAATCTGACTTGAGCTCTGCCCCCCCATTGCCATGGCGCCAACTAGCAAGGAGAAGGGGAAGAAGCCTTTGTCCTCAACCAATCCACCCCCGGCAATCGAGCCCTCCGTTGGCCGGTCGCTGGTGCTCAATCTGGAGGCCATGGGCAAGGTCTTCCCTGCACTCGCCTCCAGCTTCAACGAGTGCGGAAATACGATGGCTTGGCCTGCATCCCATGCCTCCATTGACAGGACAGTCACCGAGGTTCGGTTCTTTGTTGACGCCCTGTGGGCTGGCCCGGTTCCCCCTTTCTCCGCCTTCTTCAGTGCAGTGCTTTCCCATTATCAGATCCATATGATGCATCTTGACCCCCAATCCATTACCCTCCTCGCTGTCTTCGCCTTTGTTTGCGAAGCTATGGTGGGCATTGCTCCTTTTATCGCCCTCTTGCACCACTTCTTCTTGCTGCGCCTGTCCAGCCCCTTTGCAATGCTTGGGGTGCGTGAGCTTCCAGGCCGTGGTAGAAACAGTCGCCTCGGGGATTGATTTTGACCTCCCACTGTCCACGAGCGGGTTCCGGACGCGGTGGCTATATGTGGATGTCAGAGTGCTCAGTCCTCTGCTCTCGCCCCCGTCGTTGCCCGCTGTCCCCAATCCTGGCTGGGGCCACGGGAGACTCGTGAGCCCCTGGCTCTCCTTCGTCTCATTCCGACTGAGGAGGTTGAGGGATCTCGGTGTGACTGCGCCCTGAGTGGTCAAGGAGTTCCTCCAGTGTTGCATTGCTCCTCTCCTGCTGAGGGAGTCCTGGATTAGGGGTCCTCGGACAGCTGGACTATATACTTTTGCCGGACTGTTGGACTATGAAGATACAAGATTGAAGACTTCGTCCCGTGTCCCGGTGGGACTCTCCTTTGCATGGAAGGCAAGCTTGGCAATTCGGATATGTAGATTTCCTTCTCTGTAACCAACTCTGTGTAACCCTAGGCCCCTCCATTGTCTATATAAACCGGAGGGTTTAGTCCGTGGGACATCAACAATCACAATCATAGGCTAGCTTCTAGGGTTTATCCTCTACGATCTCGTGGTAGATCAACTCTTGTAATACTCATATCAACAAGATCAATCAATCAGGAAGTAGGGTATTACCTCCATCGAGAGGGCCCGAACCTGGGTAAACATTGTGTCCCCCGCCTCATGTTACCATTAGCCTTAGACGCACAGTTCGGGACCCCCTACCTGAGATCCGCCGGTTTTGACACCAACATTGGTGCTTTCATTGAGAGTTCCACTGTGACATCGAAAAAGGTTTGATGGTTCGCCTTGTTATCAAGGACAACTTCACCTCTGGGGGAGCCCTAGCTTTAGGCCAAACCCTAGGACTAGGCGGCTTCATCATGACCGCCCTTTCGACCGCCGCACCGATGATGACTTCTTGGGTCATCAAAAACAGCCTCCACGTCAGCTCGGAATACACCGAGCAGATGGATTCAATGGAGCTCTCGTCCTTGAACGAGCTCTTGGATCGCATCGCTGCCTTGGGAGTTGCTACAGACTATGATCGGATTGGGCTTAAACCCGATCAAAGAGAGATTAACTCTCCGCCGGTCACCCATCAGGTAGCGGTGGTGGAGGAGCAATGCAGCGATTCTTCCTCTATTCCGAGGACGAACTATGTCCGGATTCCCGAGCTCTCCGAGCTGGATACCCGTCTGCGGGAGGACATGACCCAAACTCCAAACTTAGAATCAAACAACGGGCCAGAAAAATTGGGCAACATCCCGGAACCCGAACTGCCAAGTTCTGAAGTCCCTCTGCCCCTGGGTCTCAGATCGGGTCAGGGTTCGGACTTAAATCCACCCACCCACCCAGATACAAGCGATCTTTCCCACATTAGACAACAATCCCAAGAGATAGTAGATCACTTTTGGGCCAGATTCCTCCTTGTAATGAACAGGGTCAAAGATTGTCGCGAGGAAGACGCAATCTCATTCTTTTGCAAAAATTGCACGGACAAGGGAATCCTCAATGCCATAAGTCACCGTGACATATCACAGTTCGCTGACTTGGCAACCATAGTACAGAAGTATTATGCAATGGAAAAGCGCCTGGAAAACGCAAGCAAAATTCTGGGATCCTCCGTCTCTCACTAAACCCCTCGTCCGAACTAAAAGGGTGCACTCTCGCAAGTCACCCCATCCAATTACAAAGAAACCAAAGCCCACTATAGGGCGTGGAACAGTATTGGAGGGATGGCTCAATGGGCCATGCAAAATTCACACCACACCAGATACCATACCAACACACAGCGTTAGAGCATGTTGGATACTTCGACAGGTGGCCAAGAGAGGAGAGGATCTCCTCATTAACCGCAGAGCATCATCCCCCAGAAAACAACAATACAGTATTGACAGTCTTCGAGAATTTCGCCTCAAATAACAGGCGCAACAGAGCACTCCGCAGCCTCGCCGAAGTCTGCCACGTTGCAGCAATAAATCCATGGAACGACACGACCATAACCTTCAACGCCAGTGACGAACCTCAATTCTGAATAGTCCGAGCACCAACCGCTTTGGTCCTTAGTCCAATTGTAGACTGCTTCCGTCTTACTAAAGTGCTCATGGACGGTGGTAGCAGATTAAACCTCATCTACGAGGAAACTCTTAACAAAATGGAAATAGACAAGAGCCGCATTGAGCAAAGCAGCACGACCTTTAGAGGAATTATCCCTAGTCGGGAGGCACGATGTGCAGGGAAAATCACACTCGATGTGGTATTTGGCACGACGGAGAACTATAGGTCCGAAGAAATAACATTCCAAGTGGCCCCGTTCAGTAGCGGATACCACGCCCTTTTAGGGCGGGATGCATTTGCGAGCTTCCAAGATATACCCCATTATTGGTACATGAAGCTCAAGATGCCCGGGCCCAATGGAATAATCACTCTAGCGAGTGATCTGGATGTAGCACTCCACGCCGAAAATAAAACCGGCGCCCTGGCCCTTGAGGCATTATCCGAAGCCCTCGCGGCCGAAGAACTAACTGCGCTGCGCTCCACAGTGGACAGGGATGACATGATACTCGACAAACGATCCAAGTCCACCTCTTTCAAACCAGCGGACGAAATAGTCAAATTCCAAGTCCACCCAACGGACTCTACAAAAACAGCATCCATCGGGGCACAGCTGAAGCCCACAATAGACGCCACACTGTGGGCGCTCTTGCGCGAGAATTGGGGCATCTTCGCCTGGCACCCTTCAGACATGCTAGGTATCCCATGCAGGTTGGCCGAGCATAGCCTAAACATATTGAAGGGATACAAGCCAGTCAAGCAGACTCTTCGGCGATTTTCAGAACCTAAACGACAAGCAATGGGAGAGGAGCTAGCCAAGTTACTCGAAGCCGGATTCATCAGAGAAATAAAACACCTGGACTGGCTAGCAAACCTGGTGATGGTACCAAAGAAGGACAAATCCTGGCGCCTATGTGTCGATTTCAAGGGCCTCAATAAGGCTTGCCCCAAGGATCCCTTCCCTCTCCCCCGCATCGATCAAATCATCGATGCTACCGCAGGACACGACTCATTGTGCTTCCTCGACGCATACTCCAGATACCATCAAATCAAGATGGCGGAGTCCAATCAAGCCGCAGCGGCATTCATCACTCCATACGACCCCTTCTGTTTCAACACCATGCCCTTTGGGCTCAAAAATGCTGGTGCAACCTATCAACGCATGATTCATACATGCCTAGCAAAAAAATCGGCAAAACAATTGAGGCATACGTAGACGACGTGGTCATCAAGACCAGACACGATCTTTAATAGACGACCTGAGGCTTACGTTCGACAGTCTCCAAACATATGACATCAAGCTCAATCCGGAAAAATGCGTTTTCGGCGTTCTTGCCGGAAAGCTCCTGGGTTTCATCGTTTCCAATAGAGGAATTGAAGCAAATCCGGCTAAAATCCGAGCTTTGTCACAGTTGGCTACCCCAACAGACCTCAAGCAAATCCAGAAATTAACTAGATGCGTGGCTGCCTTAAGCCACTTTATCTCCCGATTGGGAGAAAAGGCACTACCTCACTTCGAGTGGACAGATGCGGGTACGGCTGGACTGGAAGAAATAAAGGCCCTGCTACGTCTTGAGATTGCGTTGGTTTTCCTTGAAGAGGAAAGGGTGATGCAGCAATAGTAGCGTAAGTATTTCCCTCAGTTTTTGAGAACCAAGGTATCAATCCAGTAGGAGGCTCCTCAAAAGTCCCACGCACCTACACAAACAAACAAAGAACTCACAACCAACGCAATAAAGGGGTTGTCAATCCCTTCATGGCCACTTGTGAAAGTTAGATCTAATAGAGATAGTATGATAAGATAAATATATTTTTGGTATTTTATAATATAGATGCAAAAAGTAAAGATGCAAATAAAAGTTGATTGGAAGCAAATATGATAAGAGATAGACCCGGGGGCCATAGGTTTCACTAGTGGCTTCTCTCAAGATAGCATAAGTATTACGGTGGGTGAACAAATTACTGTCGAGCAATTGATAGAAAGCGAATAATTATAATTATCTAGCATGATCATGTATATAGGCATCACGTCCATAACAAGTAGACCAAACTCCTGCCTGCATCTACTACTATTACTCCACACATCGACGCTGTCCAGCATGCATCTAGAGTATTAAGTTCATAAGAACAGAGTAACGCATTAAGAAAGATGACATGATGTAGAGGGATAAACTCATGCAATATGATATAAACCCCATCTTGTTATCCTCGATGGCAACAATACAATACGTGTCTTGCAACCCCTTTCTGTCACTGGGAAGGACACCGCAAGATTGAACCCAAAGCTAAGCACTTCTCCCATGGCAAGAAAGATCAATCTAGTAGGCCAAACCAAACTGATAATTCGAAGAGACTTGCAAAGATAACTCAATCATACATAAAAGAATTCAGAGAGATTCAAATATTCTCATAGATAAACTTGATCATAAACCCACAATTCATCGATCTCGACAAACACACCGCAAAAAGAGTTTACATCGAATAGATCTCCACAGAGAGGGGAGAACATTGTATGAGATCCAAAAAGAGAGAAGAAGCCCATCTAACTAATAACTAGGACCCATAGGTCTTGTGGTAAACTACTTCAACAACTCATCGGGGAGTCTATTGGTGTTGATGTAAAAGCCCTCTGTGATCGATTCCCCCCTCGGCAGAGGGTGTCGGCGAAGCTCCAAGATGGGATCTCGCAGATACAAGAAGGTTACGGCGGTGGAAAATTGTGTTTCGTGGTGCACCTGGATGTTTTCGGGTTCCATGGATATTATATAGGAGATAGAAGTAACGTCGGTGGACGCCCGAGGGGCCCACGAGATAGGGGGCGCGCCCCTAGGGGGCGGGGGGCCGCCATTCGGGGCCCTCGGAAGCTTTCTTGACTTGCACTCCAGGCTCTTCCAGATCAGATTTTTTTCCAAAATAACGCTCCCGAAGGTTTCATTCCGTTTGGACTCCATTTGATATTCCTTTTCTTCGAAACACTGAAATAGGCAAAAAAACAGCAATTCGGGTTGGGCCTCTGGTTAGTAGGTTAGTCCCAAAAAGATATAAAAGTGTAAAGTAAAGCCCATAAACATCCAAAGGGGTAATATAATAGCATGGAACAATCAAAAATTATAGATACGTTGGAGACGTATCAAGCATCCCCAAGCTTAATTCCTGCTCGTCCTCGAGTAGGTAAATGATAAAAAGAGAATTTTTGATGTGGAATGCTACCTAGCATAATTCTCAATGTAATTTCTTTATTGTGGCATGAATGTTCAGATCCAAATGATTCAAAATAAAAGTTCATATTGACATAAGAATAGTAATACTTCAAGCATACTAATAAGCAATCATGTCTTCTCAAAATAACATGGCTAAAGAAAGTTATCCCTACAAAATCATATAGTCTGGTCATGTTTCTATCTTCATCACACAAAGTATTTAATCATGCACAACCCCGATGACGAGCCAAGCAATTGTTTCATACTTTAGTAATCTCAAACTTTTTCAACCTTCACGCAATACATGAGCGTGAGCCATGGACATAGCACTATGGGTGGAATAGAATGTGATGGGGGTTATGTGGAGAAGACAAAAAAGGAAAAAGTCCCACATCTGACGAGGCTAACCAACGGGCTATGGAGATGCCATCAATTGATGTCAATGCGAGGAGTAGGGATTGTCATGCAACGGATGCACTAGAGCTATAAATGTATGAAAGCTCAAGAAAAGAAACTAAGTGGGTGTGCATCCAACTTGCTTGCTCATGAAGACCTAGGGCATTTTGAGGAAGCCCATCGTTGGAATATACAAGCCAAGTTCTATAATGAAAAATTCCCACTTGTATATTAAAGAGACAACAAATAGACTCTCTATATGAAGAACATGGTGCTACTTTGAAGCACAAGTGCAGAAAAAGATAGTAACATTGTCCCCTTTATTTTTTTTTCTTTTTTTTCTTTTTTTTGGGCCTTTCTTTTTTTTTCTTTGGCCTTTATTTTTTATGAGGGACAATGCTCTAATAATGATGATCATCACACTTCTATTTATTTACAACTCATGAATTACAACTCGATACTAGAACAAAGTATGACTCTATATGAATGCCTCCGGCAGTGTACCGGATGGGCAATGAATCAAGAGTGACATGTATGAAAAATTATGCATGGTGGCTTTGCCACAAATACGATGTCAACTACATGATCATGCAAGGCAATATGAAAATGATGATGTGTGTCATGATGAACGAAATGGTGGAAAGTTGCATGGCAATATATCTCGGAATGGCTATAGAAATGCCATAATAGGTAGGTATGGTGGATGTTTTGAGGAAGATATACAGAGGTTTATGTGTGATAGAGCGTATCGTATCACGGGGTTTGGATGCACCGGCGAACTTTGCACCAACTCTCAAGGTGAGAAAGGGCAATGCACGGTACCGAAGAGGCTAGCAATGATGGTAAGGTAGAGTGCGTATAATCCATGGACTCAACATTAGTCATAAAGAACTCACATACTTATTGCAAAAATCTACAAGTCATCAAAAACCAAGCACTACGCGCATGCTCCTAGGGGGATAGATTGGTAGGAAAAGACCATCGCTCGTCCCCGACTGCCACTCATAAGGATGACAATCAAAATAACACCTCATGCTCAAATTTTTCACACAACGGTTACCATACGTGCATGCTACGAGACTTGCAAACTTCAACACAAGCATTTCTTAAATTCACAATTACCCAACTAGCATGGACTCTAATATTACCACTTCTTATCTCAAAACAATTATCAAGCATTAATTGATCATAGTATTCCAATTCACTTCCTATGATAGTTTTTATTATACCCAACTTGGATGCCCATCATTCTAGGACCAATTTTATAACCATAGCAAATACCATGCTGTTCTAAAAGACTCTCAAAATAATATAAGTGAAGCATGAGAGACTAACAATTTCTACAAAATTAAGCCACCACCGTGCTCTAAAAAATATAAGTGAAGCACTAGAGCAAAAACTATCAAGCTCAAAAGATATAAGTGAAGCACATAGAGTATTCTACAAATTCTAATCAAGTAGGCTTCTCCCAAAAGGTGTGTACAGCAAGGATGATTGTGGTAAACTAAAAAGCAAAGACTAATATAATACACGACGCTCCAAGCAAAACACATATCATGTGGCGAATAAAAATATAGCTCCAAGTAAAGTTACCAATGAACGAAGACGAAAGAGGGGATGCCTTCCCGGGCATCCCCAAGCTTAGGCTTTTGGCTATTCTTGAATATCTTGGGGTGCCATGGGCATCCCCAAGCTTAGGCTCTTGCCACTCCTTATTCCATAGTCCATCAAAGCTTTACCCAAAACTTGAAAACTTCACAACACAAAACTCAACAGGAAATCTTATAAGCTCCGTTAGTGAAAGAAAACAAAACCACCACATAAGGTACTGTAATGAACTCATTATTTATTTATTTTGGTGTTAAACCTACTGTATTCCAACTTCTCTATGGTTTATAAACTAATTTATAGCCATAGATGCATTGAAATAATCAAACAACACAGGAAAACAGAATCTGTTAAAAACAGAACAGTCTGTAGCAATCTGTAACTAACACAAACTTCTGGAACTCTAAAAATCCTACCAAAATAGGAAGTACTGGAAACTTTGTCTATTGATCAGAAGCAAAAGAATCATGCAAAAGCACGTTTCTGTGATTTATTGAATTTTTTCTCGTGAGCCGCAAAGTTTCTGTTTTTCAGCAGAATCAAATCAACTATCATCATAGTTATCCTATAGGTTCTACTTGGCACAAACACTAATTAAAAGATAAAAACACATCTAAACAGAGATTAGATGGAAGTTTTGTTAATAAACAGGAACAAAAGCAAAAAACATAAAGAAAAATGGTTGCCTCCCAACTAGCGCTATCGTTTAACGCCCCTAGCTAGGCATAAAAGCAAGGATAGATCTAACTAGTGCCATCTTTGGCACATGATTCATAAGTAGCACGCATGATAGATTCATAAGGTAATTTGACTTTCTTTCTTGGAAAGTGCTCCATGCCTTTCTTAATGGAATTGGAATCTAATATTCCCTTCCTTCATATCAATAATCGCGCCAATCGTTCTAAGGAAAGGTCTACCAAGAATAATAGGGCAAGAAAGATTGCAATCTATATCAAGAACGATAAAATCTACGGGCACCAAATTTCTATTTGCAACAATGAGAACATCATTGATCCTTCCCATTGGCTTTTTAATGGTGGAATCCGCAAGGTGCAAATTTAAAGAGCAATCATCAAGATCATGGAAACCTAGAATATCACATAAAGTTTTCGGAATCGTGGAAACACTAGCACCCAAATCACACAAAGCAAAACACTCATGATCTTTAATTCTAATCTTTATAGTAAGTTCCCACTCATCATTAAGTTTTCTAGGTATAGAAACTTCCAAATTAAGTTTTTCATCATAAGATTGCATCAAGGCATCAACGATATGTTTGGTAAAAGCTTTATTTTGACTATAAGCATGCAGGAGAATTAACAACGGATTGCAACAAGGAAATACAACCTTCTAAAGAACAATTATCATAATCAAAATTCCTTGAAATCCAAGATAGTGGGTTCATTAGCTATTTAAGATCTTGCCAATCTCCATCCCATTTTACCAAATTTAGCATAACATCTTAAATATTCCGAATTTTGGGACGCCTTCTGAACAAAGTTGACTCATCATCCTAGTTCCCATACATCATCAAAGATTCATATGCCAAAACATAGATCTAAGTCGGAGACACGCTCAATAACTTTAAGTCGCTCATCAGTTATTTTCCATGTAGACTAGAAGAACACGCTTTTATGAAGCCATTCTTTTCTAGCCGCATCTAGCGGTTCTTTCCTTGCACTCGGCAATGAAATTCATCATGGCTTTGAGAGACTCATTTATAGCATGCTTAGGAAGGATAGATCCAGTTTCAAGGAATTACATCAAGCGGAAAGGTCTATCAACGTTCCTAGCCAAATCATCAACTTTGAGCAATTTTTCTTCAAGCAAGCATTAAAATTCTTTGAGAAATCATTAAATTCTTTCACACTATTCTCAAATCAGAGGGCATCTTATTAAAATTACCATAAGAATATTGTAGAATTTCCATAATTATTAGAGGGATTACTAGGGAACGGTCTAGCATTAAAACTTCCTCTCTAAGCATTGTTTTCCAAAACTATCCTACAACAAAATTCACATCATAGATTCATTATTATTTCAATCAAGGAAGACAAAGGCATATCATTAGATCAAGAGGAGTATTTTTAGTAGCTAACATCTTCATAAGTTCATCCATCTTTCCACTCAAAACATTGATTTCTCTATAGCATGCACTTTTTACTAGAAGATCTTTCGGTGTGCCATTAAGAATAATAGCCATATATTAACAAGTAATTTCATAAACGTGCCTCCCGCGCCGAATCTAGGAGATTCTAGAAGCAAAGTTCAAAACAGCCATAAAAATTTTTGTATGATCATCCATAATTCAAACCATGAGTAGGGCAATTGCGAATCATCAATTTCATTCTTTCCCAAGATTGGGCAACATGCTCATGATCAAGTTGTTTAAAATTCATAATATCGTTCCTAAGAGTGATGATCTTAGCGGGAGGAAAATACTTAGAGATAAAAGCATCTTTGCACTTGTTCCAAGAATCAATACTATTTTTAGGCAAAGACGAAAACCAAACTTTAGCACGATCTCTAAGTGAAAACGGAAATAACTTCAATTTAACAATATCATTATCCGTATCTTTCTTCTTTTGCATATCACACAAATCAACAAAGTTGTTTAGATGAGTAGCGGCATCTTCACTAGGAAGGCCGGCGAATTGATCTTTCATAACAAGATTCAGCAAAGCAGTATTGATTTCACAAGACTCAACATCATTAAGAGGAGCAATCGGAGTACTAAGGAAATCATTATTATTGGTATTCGAGAAATCACACAATTTGGTATTATCTTGCGCCATGGCGACAAGTAATCCAACACACAAGCAAACAGAAAAGGCAAGCGAAAGAGAGAGGAGGAGATTGGGAAAGAGAGGGCGAATAAAACGGCAAGGGTGAAGTGGGGGAGAGGAAAACGAGAGGCAAATGGCAAATAATGTAAATGCGAGGGAGATGAGTTTGTGATGGGTACTTGGTATGTCTTGACTTGAGCGAAGACCTCCCCGGCAACGGCGCCAGAAATCCTTCTTGCTACGTCTTGAGCTTGCGTTGGTTTTCCTTGAAGAGGAAAGGGTGATGCAGCAAAGTAGCGTAAGTATTTCCCTCAGTTTTTGAGAACCAAGGTATCAATCCAGTAGGAGGCTCCTCAAAAGTCCCACGCACCTACACAAACAAACAAAGAACTCGCAACCAACGCAATAAAGGGGTTGTCAATCCCTTCACGGCCACTTGCGAAAGTGAGATCTGATAGAGATAGTATGATAAGATAAATATATTTTTGGTATTTTATAATATAGATGCAAAAGTAAAGATGCAAATAAAAGTAGATTGGAAGCTAATATGATAAGAGATAGACCCGGGGGCCATAGGTTTCACTAGTGGCTTCTCTCAAGATAGCATAAGTATTACGGTGGGTGAACAAATTACTGTCGAGCAATTGATAGAAAAGCGAATAATTATGAGATTATCTAGGCATGATCATGTATATAGGCATCACGTCCGTGACAAGTAGACCAACTCCTGCCTGCATCTACTACTATTACTCCACACATCGACCGACTCCTGCTGCATCTAGAGTATTAAGTTCATAAGAACAGAGTAACGCATTAAGCAAGATGACATGATGTAGAGGGATAAACTCATGCAATATGATATAAACCCCATCTTTTATCCTCGATGGCAACAATACAATACGTGCCTTGCAACCCCTGCTGTCACTGGGTAAGGACACCGCAAGATTGAACCCAAAGCTAAGCACTTCTCCCATGGCAAGAAAGATCAATCTAGTAGGCCAAACCAAACTGATAATTCGAAGAGACTTGCAAAGATAACTCAATCATACATAAAAGAATCAGAGAAGATTCAAATATTCTCATAGATAAACTTGATCATAAACCCACAATTCATCGATCTCGACAAACACACCGCAAAAAGAGTTACATCGAATAGATCTCCACAAGAGAGGGGGAGAACATTGTATTGAGATCCAAAAGAGAGAAGAAGCCATCTAGCTAATAACTATGGACCCGAGGTCTGTGGTAAACTACTCACAACTCATCGGAGAGGCTATGGTGTTGATGTAGAAGCCCTCCATGGTCGATTCCCCCTCCGGCAGAGCGCCGGCGAAGGCTCCAAGATGGGATCTCGCGGATACAGAAGGTTACGGCGGTGGAAATTGTGTTTCTGGTGGCTCCTGGATGTTTTCGGGTACGTAGGCTATATATAGGAGGAAGAAGTACGTCGGTGGACGCCCGAGGGGCCACGAGACAGGGGGCGCGCCCCTAGGGGGGGGCGCCCTCCTCTCGTGGCCGCCTCGGATGCTTCTTGACTTGCACTCCAAGTCCTCTGGATCACGTTCGTTCCAAAAATCACGCTCCCGAAGGTTTCATTCCGTTTGGACTCCGTTTGATATTCCTTTCTTCGAAATACTGAAATAGGCAAAAAAACAGCAATACGGGCTGGGCCTCCGGTTAGTAGGTTAGTCCCAAAAATGATATAAATGTGTAAAATAAAGCCCATAAACATCCAAAAGGGGTAATATAATAGCATGGAACAATCAAAAATTATAGATACGTTGGAGACGTATCAGCACGGTGGTATCTCTCCGCGCGTCGATACCTTCGGTTTATATTGTGGTCATAGAAGAGGCTTCCATCGCACACGACGATAAACGACGTGGAAGAGGACATCCGACAGATGGGTAATAAACCCTTACGCAGCGCCAAGCCCGAGTGCCCCTTTACGAAATAATTAGATTCCTCACAGCTGACACGAGGAGTCACCCTGACGGGCACCGTATTTGCTCACAGAAAAAGAACGATAGGAGTGACACCCTGAGCACGCTGCGCCACAACTTTCAAGAGTGTTCAATCACGGTGGCCTCCGAAGTACCACTCAACGATATAATAAATAACCACGATGCCACGGGCTGGATTGCTAAGTGGGCCATCGAGCTCCTCCCGTTCGACATCATATACAAACCACGACGATCCATTAAGTCGCAAGTACTGGCTGACTTCGTCGCCGAATGGACAGAAGACGAACTCCCTAAAGAGTACGACGCATACTCCAATTGGATCATGCACTTTGACGACTCAATGATGTTGGCTGGTCTGGGAGCGGGCGTTGTCCTGATATCCCCCACCAGAGATACAGTCCTATATGTACTCCAAATACTATGCAGAGACTCCAACAATGCAGCCGAGTACGAGGCTCTGTTGCACAGTCTTCGAATGGTAGTATCCATGGGCATCCAACGCCTAGAAGTGCGTGGGGATTCGAACCTCGCAACATGTCAAATAAATGGAGACTTTGATGCAAAGGACCCGAAAATGGTGGCTTACCGCAATGCCGTCCTCAAGATGTCAGATCAGTTCAAGGGGCTCGAATTCCATCATGTGGTCCGAGAAAACAATCAAGCGGCGGATATCCTCGCCCGGATCGGCGCTAAGCGCGACCCCGTCCCACCTAATATCTTCTTGAAAAGGCTGTTCAAGCCACCCGTGGTGTGGCAAGGGGAGACCAGCAATACTAGTCTGGATGCGACCACAACACCAAATCCCAAACACACTGACATAATCAGAGGCTCCGCCACTGAAATAACACCTTCAGCCCACGTAATCATGGCTGTCATCGCCCCTTGGACAGAACCCTTCTTAGCCTACCTAAATAGGCAAGAACTCCCCGAGGACCAAAATGAGGCACGTTGCATTGTGCGGTGCTCTAAAGCCTACAAGGTCCACGAGGGAGAGCTTTATAAGAAAAGTGCTACCGGAGTACTCCAAAGATGCATCTCCGAAGAGGAAGGGCGGCAGCTCTTGGCCGAAATTCATGCTGGACTCGGCGGCCACCACACCGCAGCTCGGGCCCTTGTAAGCAAGGCCTTCCGTACAGGTTTCTACTAGCCAACAGCCCGAGCAGACGCACAGGACCTCGTCCAACATTGCGTCGGTTGCTAGCTTTTCGGAAACCAAAGCCATATGCCACCTACCGCTCTCCAAACAATCCCCATAACTTGGCCCTTTGCGGTCTGGGGGCTCGATATGGTCGGACCCCTTGAAGGAGGAAGCCATAAGAAAAAACACCTATTGGTCATGGTGGATAAATTCACCAAAGGGATAGAGGCCAAACCAGTTAAAACGGCCGAATCCGGACCAGTGATAGACTTCATGTCAGGGGTTGTACACCGTTATGGTGTCCCCCACAGCATCATCACCGATAATGGCTCCAACTTCACAACCGACGAGGTGAAAACTTGGTGCGGCAACATGGGCATTATGCTCGATTACGCCTCCGTCTATCACCCCCAAACAAACGGTCAAGTCAAACAAGCAAATAATCTTATTATGAGCGGCATCAAACCCAGACTAGTGCAATCCTTGAAGGAATCAGATACGCACTGGGTTGAGGAGCTCGACTCCGTACTATGGGGACTGCGGACCACGCCAAATCGCACTACCGGATACACACCATTCTTCATGGTGTACGGCGCAGAGGCGGTATTGCCCTGCGATATCATTCATGACTCAGCTCGGGTGCGCATGTATGAAGAGAGAGAAGCCGAGCTTGATCGGCAAGACAGTCTAGATGCCCTGGAGGAGGAGCGCAACGTCGCAAAAGCCCTTTCCGCATTCTATCAGCAACAGGCTCGAAGGTATCAAAGCAGAGAAGTACGGGCCAAAACTTATAATGTTGGCGAACTCGTAATACGCCTACCGGAGAAGAAAAAGGACAAGCTCAAGCCCAAGTGGGAGGGTCCCTTCATCATTGATAAAGTTCTCACTAGAGGAGCGTATCGCCTGCGTGATGCATCAGATAATCGACTCGAGCCGAACCCATGGAACGCGGCCAGACACTCAAGTTCTACGCCTAGCGCCTGAACTCTGTGTTATTCGTTCGCTCCTCGCATTAAGTTTCTATATGCCAGTAGCATTCCTTTCCTTTATGGCCTAAGGCTTCAAATGTGACGTCGCTACACATCGTGTTGACTGGCGCTAGCGGTCACTATACCGGGAGGCTTTTATTACAGAGAGAGGCTGATACTTTGGTTTATCTTAATCACGGGATCCATGGTCGTACATAAGAAATGTTGTAAAGTTTTCCCAATGCGTACCTTTAGTGGCTGTATATGCATGCGATATGACTATAAGTTTAAACAAGCTTTGCTATAGTGCCTCTGATGGTATTTCCTACGTTCCCAATTCAGTACGTCCATGAAGCTTAGGGTGATGGAGCACCTTGTCGGTACTACGACACGGTACGGAGTGACCTGCAGATCTGCGTGAAGCCCGGGCAGGTTCTTAAGGATACCTGTCGGTAGGTGTGAATGTCGGTGTCAAAACCGGCGGATCTCGGGTAGGGGGTCCCGAACTGTGCGTCTAGGCGGATGGTAACAGGAGACAAGGGACACGATGTTTTTACCCAGGTTCGGGCCCTCTCGATGGAGGTAAAACCCTACTCCTGCTTGATTAATATTGATGATATGGGTAGTACAAGAGTAGATCTACCACGAGATCAGAGAGGCTAAACCCTAGAAGCTAGCCTATGGTATGATTGTTGTTCGTCCTACGGACTAAAACCCTCCGGTTTATATAGACACCGGAGAGGGCTAGGGTTACACAGAGTCGGTTACAATGGGAGGAGATCTACATATCCGTATCGCCAAGCTTGCCTTCCACGCCAAGGAAAGTCCCATCCGGACACGGGACGAAGTCTTCAATCTTGTATCTTCATAGTCCAGGAGTCCGGCCAAAGGTTATAGTCCGGCTATCCGGACACCCCCTAATCCGGGACTCCCTCAGTAGCCCCCGAACCAGGCTTCAATGACGATGAGTCCGGCGCGCAGATTTGTCTTCGGCATTGCAAGGCGGGTTCTTCTCCAAATTCCATATACCTGTTGAATAGTGTCCGGCTTCTGGTGAATGTTGCGCTCCTTGGCTTCTGCGCCCAATAATGGCCATCTTCCACGTGTCAAACGAATGCGAAAAGCCAGGGTGTTTTTTCATTTACCCCCCTAGCTGCGCAAATGAGCTGCCTATAAAAGAGACGGGGATTTAGATCCGAATCACACCATCTTCCCTTCCGCGAGCATTCATCGGAGCGCATTCGACAGAGATCCATTCCATCATGGCCAGTCGACGCAGCTCCTCCTCTCGCCCTCCCAGCCCTCAGCCTGGAGATTGGGAGAGATGCTCCGTCCCGCACAAGCGAGCTAGTGGCGCTCCAAGCCAAGGGGTTTCTCCCCCCAGCCTACATGGTCCCGGTTCGAGCCGGGCTTGCCACCTATAATGGTGGAGAGCAAGCGGAGAGCGTCCCCAATCCCTCCAAAGGAGAGCGGGTATGCCTTGTCCCTTATTTGATAAGAGGGCTCGGATTTCCAATTCATCCGTTTCTCCGGGGGCTCCTGGAGTTCTACGGCCTCCAGTTGCACAACCTTACGCCTGCCTCCATATTGCATATTGCGGGCTTCGTAGCCCTTTGCGAGCTGTTTTTGGGCATCGAGGCTCATTTCGCGCTGTGGAAGAAGCTGTTCTGCCTTGTGCCCCGTTCTCAGGAGGGGTCGATATATCAAGTGGGCGGAGCCGAACTATGGCGCATCGCCGGGACCGGATATCTATCCGGAACCCCAAAGAAGGCGTCCGAAGACTGGCCTTCAGAATGGTTTTATATAGAAGATGTCCCCCTGCCGGACCCTGTTCGGATCGGCCTCCCTGAGTTCGATAATGCTCCTTTGAAGAAGCGCCTAAGCTGGCGTCCACGGAGCCCTCAGAAGGAAAATGACAAGGACGTCCTTTACCTGATGAGCCGGATAAGGTTGTTAGCTCATTCCGGACTGACCATGATCGAGGTCATGGCCACATGCATTATGCGGGGGGTGCAGCCGCTTCAGTATAGAGGCCACCCCATGTGGGATTTCAACGGGGAGGACGAAGCCACCCGGTGCGGCCGTAAGGGGCCGGAATCGGTTGCCGCTCTAATAAAGATCTTGTCCGCTTTGTACAAGGGAGAAGAGGAGGAATTCCTCCGCGTCAACCCACGGGGCGGATTTTCTATGTACAATCCTCCAAGCTGGGTAAGCGGACACTTTCACTCGCCCATCCGTTTCATATTCCCATAGTTAAGTATTCAGTCTAGCAATTTCAACGCAGGAGCTACGCCAGGCTGTAAAGGAGATAAACAACCCTCCTCCACAACCCGAGGACCCGGAACGGTCCTTCGACCCGGACTCCCAAGAGGACCCGGACTTATCTGTGGAGCTGATCGATGGGGTGTTTCATCAATTGAGCAAGGACAACACCTTAGTGGCCATTACGGCCGATTATCCCGGACTACTTCCAGCCTCACAAGTAACCGAGACCGAAGTCCCAGTACTTTTAAGATGATCCATCCGTGCTTATTTTTGATCACCGTATACCAATGGCGTTTTTGCAGGGGAAGTCCTTGAGGCGGAGGGCCGAGCCTGCGGTGGCTAGCCAACAAGGGGCAGCAAGGCCCAGCAGGCTGAAAAGAAGTGCGGTCCGGATTGAGACGCCGGCGCAACGGTATGGCGTGCCATTTTATTCCCAGGTTTTATTCCCTCAAGGAATACTAATGCTCGTGCTCTCTTTAGGAAAAAGAGCGCTCGCCGGACTATATCCGGAGAGGTTGCCAATCGCGCCTCCACCAGCCAGGCTCCAAGGCCGGGTCCGGAAGCGGAGGCGAACACGAGGCGCGCACCGGATGCTCCTCCGACAGAGGATGCGGACGGGCTGTCTGCCACCAATTCCGAGGTGGAGAGTGCCATGAACCACAGGCGTCGCTGGTCAGTTCTTCGTGACGCTTGTTTCTCCCAAGAGGCATTGGATGCCTTCAATACGGGAGATGCGTACCTCGTGCCGCTCAAAATGGTCTAGCCAGAGCCACAGAGCAGTATGTAAAAGACATACGGGTGAGAAAATTTGATGGTTATATATGTCAGTAGCCCCCGAGACTTGAAACAGTTAGAATAACTGATTTAAGGATCATTTGTTATGCAGGATCTTACAGAAAAGAATACCCAACTGTCCCAGGAGCTGGAAGAGTGCAAAGCCCAACTTGAGGCCGCACTAGCCGCGGCAGGGGAGGCCAAGGAGACCCCCTCTGGTAATATATGCTTCGAAAGATAAGTATGTTGTGAAGTGCGGCATGTGTGCAAATCTGACAATAACATTGCAGATGGCGCCGGAGTGGATCCGGACAAGCAACAACTCTTGCGCCGGTTAAAGGCCGGCGAGAGCGTGCTTACGAGGGTGAGGCAAGAGAAGAATAATCTCCAAGATGCCAACACCCAGCTGGGCGAGGAACTAAAGGATGTTCGTGCTCAGCTGTCGGACTCCGTGAAGGAGAATCGGCGGCTTCGACGCGGCATTTTTAGTAAGTGCTTGAACGAACTTCGAAAAAGAGTTCGGCGAGGAAGTCGATTGACAGAGTTATGTCTGTAGGTATGCTGACAGGTCGGCCTGCAGAGGAAATGCCCGGTTCTACGGGTGACCTTCTTCCCGAGCTCTCACAACTGCACGAACGAGTTCGGCAGGTAATGCAAGGCGTCGCCCAGGCCTTGTGGCCATCCGTCTCCATGCCCGAAGGCCTTGGAGAGCTTGCAGAGAAGCTGAAGGGAGCGCGGCGGCGCTTCCGATTATGGAAGATATCGGCCTGCCGTCAAGGCGCCAGGGAGGCCTGGGCCATGGTGAAGACGCGGTACACGAAGGCTGACCCAAACCACATGGCCGAGGTCGGACCTGTGGGGCCCGATGGGAAGGAGATCCCTGTGAGTTTAGTGTACGGCCAGGTAGAGTTGGCCGCCAAATATTCCCAACAGGACTGTAAACTAGACAGCCTGTTGGATGGTATTGAAGAGGAATATACCCAGTCAAATTGACTATGTAATTTAAGATGACATGTAAAATGCCTTCTAGCCGGATTGTAGATCGTTTGTCATGGCGGACCTTTTCGCTTCAACCTCGGGACCCGATAGTCCGGAGTGTGTCCGAATACCCTCTCGGTTATGTAAGAACCGGGGCATGCGTGGAGACCAGGCGTAGGGGTCATTAGTGCTTGAACAGACAAGTGCCCAACTAGTTATGTTATATTACATGGTTAGTAAGAAACATCTTCCAGGGAGAATAGTTCCGTTAGGGGTTCCTTTCCCTGGGAGGCATGCCCTAAAGTGCATGTCCGGACTGCGAAAAAAGCAGAAAAGCATCTGGGGGCGGATAAATAAACGAGTGAGAAATCATCTTTAGTTCACCGACCGAATATTCCCTTAAGAACGCTAGCTTTCGGCTTCACCCAGTCTGAGGTACACATCCGGCTGACCCGGCAGTAACAATCGCAGAGGTGCTCCCTTTACCGCCTAGCCGAACAATCGGGAACGTAGGGGTAAGCACAGGAGCCAGGCAACCCAGCTTGGCCAAAACTTAAGTCATATCGATGCATATAATGGTGAATAAAAGGTACATGCGGAAGTGTGACACATGTGTTGGGCATGAGGCCCTGTATAAACAAGCTTTTGTTAAAGAAGCCCCCAGGTATGATGAGCGCGGATAGCGCGTCAATTGTGTGCGAACAAGGCACGAACAAGCCCTTAAAGGCTGTAAGAGAAAAGGAGGGAGAAGGAGAGAAATATAAGACATCTAATGTGTAAAAAATAGACAGAGGAAGGAGACGAACACAGAGTCCGGCGCTAGGCGTAGAATCTTCGGAGACGGGCTGCGTTCCATGGGTTCGGCTCGAGTCGGTTATCCGATGCATCTCGCAGACAGTACGCTCCACCAGTGAGGACTTGGTCAATAATGAAGGGACCTTCCCATTTGGGCTTGAGTTTGTCCTTTTTCTTGTCCGGCAGGCATAGAACTAACTCGCCAACATTGTAAGTTTTGGCCCGTACTTCTCTGCTTTGATATCTTCGAGCCTGCTGTTGATAGAATGCGGAACGGGCTTTTGCCACGTCACGCTCCTCCTCCAAGGCGTCCAAACTGTCCTGCCGATCGAGTTCGGCTTCTCTTTCTTCGTACATGCGCACGCGAGGTGAGTCATGAATTATGTCGCAGGGCAGAACTGCCTCTGCGCCGTATACCATAAAGAATGGTGTGAATCCGGTGGTGCGATTCGGCGTGGTCCGCAGCCCCCAGAGTACGGAGTCGAGCTCCTCTACCCAGTGCGTGTTAGATTCCTTGAGGGACCGCACTAATCTGGGTTTGATGCCGCTCATGATTAGACCATTTGCTCGCTCGACTTGACCGTTAGTTTGTGGGTGATAGACTGAAGCGTAGTCGAGCTTGATGCCCATGTTTTTGCACCAGAGTTTGACCTCGTCGGCCGTAAAGTTCATGCCGTTATCAGTGATGATGCTGTGGGGGACGCCGTAACGGTGTACGACCCCTGATATGAAGTCTATCACCGGTCCGGATTCGGCCGTCTTAACAGGCTTGGCCTCTATCCATTTGGTGAATTTATCCACCATGACCAGTAGGTATTTTTGCTTGTGGGTTCCTCCTTTAAGGGGTCCAACCATGTCAAGCCCCAGACCGCGAAGGGCCAGGTGATGGGTATAGTTTGGAGGGCGGTGGGTGGCATATGGCTTTGGTTAGCAAAGAGCTGGCAACCGACGCATCGTTGGACTAAGTCCTGAGCATCTGCCCGGGCCGTCGGCCAATAAAATCCTGTACGGAAGGCCTTGCTTACAAGGGCCCGGGCTGCGGCGTGGTGCCCGCCGAGTCCGGCATGAATTTCAGCCAGAAGATTCCGCCCTTCCTCTTCGGAGATACACCTTTGAAGGACTCCGGTGGTGCTTTTCTTATAAAGCTCTCCCTCATGGACTTTATAGGCTTTAGATCGCCGCACTATGCGGCGTGCCTCGTTTTGGTCCTCGGGAAGTTCCTGCCTGGTTAGGTAGGCTAGGAATGGTTCTGTCCATGGGGCAATGACTGCCATTATTACGTGGGCTGAGGATGTTACTTCATTGGCAGAGCCTCCCGTTGTGTCAGAATGTTCGGTGTCGGGCGGTGCGGTTGGGTCCGGGCTGTTATTTCCGGATTCCCCTTCCCATAATACGGATGGCTTGAATAGCCTCTCCAAGAAAATGTTGGGGGGGGGGGGACTGCATCGCGCTTTGCGCCGATGCGTGCCAAGACGTCTGCTGCCTGATTGTTTTCCCGGGCTATGTGGTGAAATTCGAGCCCCTCGAACCGAGCTGACATTTTTAGGACGGTGTTGCGATAAGCTGCCATTTTTGGATCCTTGGCATCAAAGTCTCCATTTATTTGGGAAATCGCGAGGTTCGAATCCCCGTGCACCTCTAGGCGTTGGATGCCCATGGAGACTGCCATCCGGAGACCATGTAGAAGGGCCTTGTATTCGGCTGCGTTGTTGGAGTCTGTATACATTATCTGGAGTACGTATTGAACTGTATCTCCTGTTGGGGACGTCAGAACGACGCCAGCCCCCAGACTAGCTAACATTTTGGAGCCGTCGAAGGCATGATCCAGTTGGAATATGTGTCGTACTCTTTAGGGAGTTCGGCTTCAGTTCATTCAGCAACGAAGTCGGCCAAAACTTGTGACGTAATAGCTCGCCGTGGCTTATAGGTTATGTCGAACGGGAGGAGCTCAATGGCCCATTTGGCAATCCGGCCCGTCGCGTCGCGGTTGTTTATAATATCGTTAAGAGGTACTTCGGAGGCTACTGTTATCGAACACTCTTGAAAGTAGCGTTGCAGCTTCCGGGATGCCATAAACACCGCGTACGCTATCTTTTGATAATGCGAGTACCGTGACTTGCATGGAGTGAGGACAGTGGACACGTAGTAAACTGGTTTTTGAAGGGGGGATTTGTGTCCGTCCGTTTCTCGTTCAACGACGAGAACCGCGCTTACAACTTGATAAGTTGCCACAATGTATAATAGCATTGGTTCGCCAATGTTAGGCACGGCCAGGACGGGGTTTGTTGCCAATATGGCTTTTATTTCTTCAAGTCCGGCCGTGGCGGCTTCCTTCCACTCGAAGTGTTCGGTGCGCCGGAGG
>NC_057807.1:120872163-120889557 GCF_018294505.1 Triticum aestivum | reverse complement strand
TAAGACTCCATCTCTCTCTCACACACACATACACACAAACACACACACACACATGCACCCCCCCACGCACACACTTAGACTCCATCTCTCTCTCTCTCACACACACACACACAAACTAAGACTCCATCTCTCTCTCTCTCCTCTCTCTCTCTTTCTCTCTCTCTCTCTCTCACACACACACACACTAAGACTCCATCTCACACACACATGCTCTAGGCGGAGCATTTGTTCCTACCACCCTTCATCCAACCTTACCCGTATGATAAACAATCACCTTTATTTACTTGCATAACATGGACAGATTCCACTTTACTTTAGTAGTCAGCAAACTTATCATCTGTATATACCCTTATAAAAAACGAGTTGGCGATGATGGTGTGCCTGCCATCTTGTAATACAGACCGTATGATCTATATCTGACGGATAGGAAGCAAACTATGATAATTTTACAAAAGATACCCACACCTCTCTCCACATCATTATATCCCGCAACCTCATTACTCAGCAATTAAAAAAGGACTAAGTCTCTGGAACAATCTAGCATGCATGGTGGCCGCTGCCGCCTGCCGGCGTCGTCCATCCCCATGCCTCCTCCCATTCCGACCACCAGTCACCACCACGCTCCACTCCTCCTCGCCTTATCTCTCATCTTTCATTTTTTCAATGACATTCTCGAGATACCGGTTTTCCGATAAAATTCTCGAGATATCATTAGTTTTTACACATGGGATTACTCCTGCATGGGTCAATCACAACATGTGTTCTGTAAAAAAAATGCATATTGATGTTCCGTGCAATGCACGAGAATCTTGCTTGTAATTATATAACGCAAATCACGAGCAGGAAGTGACATTTTTTGACACAACCACGTTAACATGGCCACGTAAATCACGAGCAGGAAGGAGAAGGGAAGCGGGCTGTGGAGTAACATTTTTTACCACATTTTCTTAGGAAACTGAGTGCAAGAATTGAGTAGTTTTGCAAACTACCATTACTACTACACCTGAAACGGTTCAAAACCTATACTCCCTTGCCAGCGCGCGCTTCCCGCATGAAACGGTCAGCGTCCCCTGGAGCCTCAGTGCCGCATTAATGCCCGGCTAGAGCGAAGGCGACCTCCCACTAGCGCCGGCTTTGAAGTGGCGCGACGGCCGAGAGAGCGCCGCTTCCCGGTGCACGCGATTGCTCCGCACAGAGACTGGCCATAGGCCCTGTTTGGATCCATGGGTTAGAGTTAGTTTGAGCTAGTTGGGGATCAAATAGCCCTAAAGTATCCAAGCATGAGGGTTTAAATTGGAGCAAGTTGCACCGAACCCACCAAAAAAACTATCCCACCCAAGAGGTGCTAACTGGAGATAGTTCTCATTGGGACCACTGAAAAATCACTTTTCTCTCTCCATGAAGTGCATTTATTGTCAATCTAACCCTGTCACCCAAACACCTCTTTGGCTACAGTTAGTTCAGGGTTAGTCATGAGTTAGTCTAACCTCTAGCTAAGTTAGAGTATCAAACAGGAGCAGTATAGGACATGCAAGTTGCTCAAAGCATATAGGCAAATTCGTACGTGAAAGGATTTTTTTTCTTTTTGAAAACGGAACGTGAAAGGAATTTTTTTTAGAATGCTCTTGGCATGTCGCTAACATGTGATAGTTAACCGACCTCAATAGACGGCAGAAACGCCAGCCCGCCGCACTTTGATAGAGACGAGGAGGGAGAAGCGATACATGTTGCTGGATTACTAGAGATAGGTGTCGCACGGAAGCCAAGAAATATGGTGATAGCGTGGGTTAGCCATGTACTAGTATGATGTAACTACACTGGGCTGCCGTGTTTCGTACTCTTCCAGTCCACTGTGGATATGATTGGTTAATTTTATATCGCTGAATAATATTAAATATTATGAGTGCAGATGCTCCACCACGAGGTTCCTTGCTCCTTCTCGGTCGTCCGGAATCTATGTTCTTCCACTCTATTTTTTTTATGTGAGCTTTGTTCATCCTTTTGCCAACACGCGAGACATCTAGCATCAAGGCGCACGTGTTATGCAATGATCATTCCATCTATATGAAGAACACGTGTCACTGGAACTATGAGACGGACATGTACCCAGGAGTGGACGTACGAACCTGAGTAATGTAGCGTAGTAAGTGAAGTAGAAAGGCACAAATGGTATGAACATGCATGGCATATAGGGTGTGTTTGGTTGCGTTCTCATCTCAGCATAGTTGTTCCCTCTTCATGCATGCTCAACTCAACACCCCTCTTCATGCATGCTCTCTTCATGCATGCTTCTAGTGTATTTGTGCTAAACTAGTGTGGACTCATGCACCCTCCATACACTCTACGAAACACCCAAAAGTAGGTCGAGAAGGGAACTCTTGGGCGGCATTTGTCTCTTACTACGTACTACCACTAAATGTTGTACGTGCAATGCATTGTGATGTTATGGAGTACGTGTCTAAGTACTCTACTACTACTATATTAGTTGGAGGCACATATTAACTTTTATATTTGTTTACGTGTATGCCCCGAGACCTTCCAACTAGATGTGTCTTTCTCTCCAGGTCGCACTTTGTATCGTTCATAGAGCTAAGTACTACTACGTGTGGTCTTCGACCCAGAAGTGGAAGAAGTGGAGACGCTCTACCATGCTATTTTTTATGCTTGGCTCTACCACGCTATTCATGTCCCGCTCCTTTCACTGACGTGTGGGACATCCAGCACGTGTCGTGTTTGGCACCCTTCGTCGTAAGAGTTGAAATGCTAGCATTCATCAAAAATAAAAAATAATTATAAATCGGCAGTGATACTATTTTTTTGTGAACCAATTAGCAGTGATACTATACCACGCGGTTTCCTTGCTCCTCGATATCGGAAAGAATACTTCCGTTCGCCAACATGTGGGACGTCGACCATCCTGGTCCACTTGCCATGCACGCAGAACTCCAAGGGAGAGTCACCCAGGTCGTCGCGCCGTAGTAACAATGACTAATGAGCCGTCAAATCACAGGCCCACTTCCCACTTTGAAGTTGCTCGGACGAAGGAACCATCATGACTTCGTTGAATTCCGCTTCTTGAAGAAAATGACTGTACCAACAGTACTGCTAGCTATAGTATTTACTCCAACAGAGGCCTCCTTTCGTTCATAGGATAGGAATATGAAAATCATAGGAAGTGAGATGACATGCATCTCAATTCCTATAGAGAAAGAGATGCCATTTGATGCATAGGATAGGAATTTTTCCACTTAGTCTAGGCTAATGTACTAGTAATTTGCTCTAAAAACTACAATAGTAACTAGTAGTACTGGTACATGCTCGTACTCAGACACAGACACACACACTAACTACTAGTACTACTACTTCTCACATGCTGGCCAGATGCCATCGTACTCCTTCCCGGCTTTGTCGGTGACACCCCACCGTGCTTGGATCTCCGCTGACCTCTCCGCAGCAGCGCGTGCGTCCTTTTCTTTCTTGCAGCGGCGGGCCTCTCTTTTCTTGAGTGCTTTCTGAATTTTCCGCTCCCTCTGTGCGGCTTTGGCCGCCTCTTGCTCTACCGCCCATTCGGCCTTGGCATCTTCAAATTCCTCCCACATAGTTGTGAGGTCGTGAGCGGCGATGAACTCGGCACGGCGGGATGCCATCACTTTCCTACCATTTTGTGTGCGTTCGTGGGTGGCGAGGAACTCGGCGTGGCGGGATGCCATCGCTGCCTTACCGGTTAGTGTGCGGCGCGGTGGCATGAACGACGCTTGGTGAGAGCTCTAGGGTGGAGTGGCCGGACAACCGTATAGTGCATTGGTTTGTCAAGAGCTCAAGGACAGAAGACGAAGCAAATTAGGATTCCCCTTCAATCCTGGTCATTTATTACCGAGTAAAATGCATTGGCGGTCATCGAACTTGTCTTGATAGCTCACTTTGATCATTGTATACGAGATATGGTGATTATACGGTCGTTGGCTCAGCGTATAGCTCCATATTTGTATGGTTGACCAGTCAAACAGTTCGCATGCGCCTGAAACGGTCACCGTCTCTCCAGAATGTCAATGCCGCATTCACTGGACTTAACTGCAGGTGAAATTGGTGTGTCACTGACATGCGGGCCAGACGCCCGTTGGGCCCACATGTCAGTCACCCAAACGCATATGCAGTTAAGTCACTCAAGCAGCATCTGCATTCACGCCCGACGAACCTACTCCAGCGCCAGTTGTCTATCCGTCTGCCGCGGCTCATTGCCATTCGCCCGCTATATTAACTTGAGCCCCAGCTCCCAGCCATAGCCAAAGACCCACACTTATTCTCCTCCGGTCCCTTCCTTCTGCCGGCACCACTTCAACCATGGCCTCGTGGCGCTCCGGAGCTCTCTTGGACGTACTGTCGCAGGAGCAGACGAGGGACATCGGCGGCTCCGCTCCGGGCGCGCTCCAAAGCTCTCTTCGACGTACTGTCGTAGGAGCAAACGAAGGAGGTCACCGACACCCCTCGGGCCGCCGTCCGCCGCCATGACCATGAAGCCGGCACGCATGCGCGGGCGCAGCCGGCAGTGAGGAAGAGTAGTACACGGTAGGTTGCCGCCGCTCTGGTCCCAGGAAGGCCACCGCTACTCCACTCAGTCGACGCCAAGCTTGGTGGGGTAAATATCAGCGTCCGTTTAGCCGCTTGACGGCGACGTGGAGGCGGAAATCTTCATAACCTTGTGCTCCGGCCGGAGGAGGAGGTTATCGAGGCGGATGAGGAGGAGGCAAAGGCAATTGCCGGCTTTCTCGGGTTCATGGCCGGACTTGGTGGTCGGGCGCCGGCGATCGTTGCTGCCCACATAACTGTTCCCTGCCAAATACTTTCATTCGCCGACATGTGGGACGTCAACCATCTTGGTCCACCTGCCATGCACAAAATTATCCTGGTCTACCCCGGTCGTATCGCAGGCCCAACCTTTCCCACCGTAAGTTGTTCGGACGAAGGAACCATCATGACTTCATTGAATTCCGCTTCTTCAAGAAAACTTACTATACCCGCAATACTGCTACCACATGCGAAGACTGGACGGCACTGTACCACGTCATATCACTGAAACCCACTAGGCCAAACTAGCCCGCCTAGGTCATCTATTTTGGAACGGAGGGAGTACGTCTCTGCACTGCTATGATTTTGTGTTGCACGTTCTCTGTACTTTTGCTACAATTTTCCTACCCTATGAACCAAATGAGGCCTGAATGTATGTCGATTATTGTCTGATCGATCGCTAAGCCTACAATCTTAGGAGCTAGGGCTATTGGTCGATCGACGAGGGATAAGTATAAGCGTACCACGAGCTCATCAGCCCCAACGTTTCTCTTTGGTGAGTGTTTTGCAAGTACTGTAGCTCGCACAGTAGCTAACCTACTAACACAAAGAATCATCAAACAAGCCCTGCTGATATGATAAACAGTTCAAACTTACATCTAACCAAGCCATATATTACATCAAAAGCTGGTGAGGATACATCTGTTTCCATAACTCGGAGAGGGTTCGCATGATTCATCGCATGATTCACTATCAAACAAAAGTAGCAAGATCCGCCCACACAAGACAGTGCACTAGCCCTAAGATGGTTTGATAACACGCATCGTTCTGGTAATTAAACACAGGGCAATGCAAACTACCCTGAAGGATTAGCGCGACCAACTATTTCTTGTCATCGATCTCTCGGGCAGTGACCACAGCATGGACAGCGGCATGGGAATCGACTTCTGGGGCGATGTCCACAGGACTGACCGCAACATCGAAATCGATCTCTGGGGCGATGTCCACAGGATGGACAGCGGTATCGGAATCGATCTTCGGGGCGATGCCAACAGGATGGGCCACGACATCGGAATCATCAAGGACAACCAGTAGCACCTGCACAACACTAACATATTAGCAAGCACATTGCAAATAATCAAAAAGCAAGCACATTGCAAATAATCAAAAACCACAACTATGGTAATAAGCCATTATTTTTTACCTTGTGCAGCTCACTGGGGGATCTCATCCCTCCGGGGGCCATCTCCTCGTCCTCGATGGGGGCCATCACCTTGCCAGGGGAATACTGCTTCTCAACGGCGACTATCTCCTCAAACTCGGTCTTGAGCCTCACATAGGTGGCAATCAGAGCTCCTGGGGTAGGCACGGTGGGTCCCTTGCTGTTCTTCCAACTTTCTTTGAGGAGTTCGTCCTCCAACGTCCTCAACTCTTTGGCCAGTGCTTGTTTCTTGGAGTTCTTCGTCTCCATGGGTTGGCCCGCCAACATGGTCAACTCGTTGGTCGGTGCTCGCTTCCTGGAGATAGCTGTCTTCAGTAGGTTGTCCGCCAGCAACTCTTTGCCTAGTGCTACAGGATCCATCAATGAACTGACAAACAAAAAGCAATCAAAAGGAAACCATAATCGCAATGAAAATGGGAAAAGAATAGGATGTGAGGATCGGTCGGTGCTTCGCAAAAAGAAGATTATTGGAATGAAAATATAGCAGCATAACTGATTCGCCCACCTTTCCTTCGTTGGTAGAGAAGAAAAATGGCAGAAGTGAGTAGCCTGGAGTGAGGTTTTCTTCAAGAAAGGGAAGAAAGGGCTTGAACGAGCGTTCCAATGAAATGATGGTTGCTTCGTCCAGTCCAACTTGGAGGCCACCTTACCACTTCTGGTAAAGGTGTGGGTTTTGTGATATGACGGGTCATGACGGCCACACCGGGGTGACAGGTGAGTCTCGACTGTAGCACCTCTCTGTGATTTGGTGGATGGCACGCGGGCCCGGATGCTTTGAAATGTCATTAACTTGATTTTAGTCTCTTTAGTATTTGGATCCAAGCATGGATGAGGCTAACAAGTTTTAGTCCCACTACTTTTAGGCATGAGACTAAAACGTATCAAAGCACTCTCTCAAGTTGTTCATAGTGGGGAGTAACTTAGACTAGTGTCATGCATATGACACTAGTGTAAGTTACTACCTTCATAGTGCAAAGTAACATAGTAGTAGTATCATAGATTGCTTCATTTATTATCTCATAGACTCATTTTGCCTCGGAAAGCGCTATGTTACAGTAACATATTATGTTACCACAAGCACCTCTTTCCTCATTAAATACTTGCCACATAAGCAAAATTGTCTTGGGGTGTGTTAAGTTACTACCTAAGTTACTCCCACTATGGCTAGCCTCAATATTGTGCCCCGCAACCAAGGCGGAGAGGAAAACGAGAGAACTACGTAACTAATGCATGAGTTTAATCAGGGTAGTTTTGTAAAGTACGAGATACATTCCTCCAATCGCAAAATGCCTTGGTTCATGAGATTTGAGATTTGAGCCCTATAAACCGGAGGGGAGGGGGTACTGCACATGGTGTAGTCTAGTCACTTGTTTTTTTAGCCGAAGTCTAGTCACTTGTTGAAATCTCTAGAAAGGCAAATACTCCTTTCCGGTTTACAGGTCTATACTACTCCCTCCGTCTAGGTGTGTAAGTCATCTTACAAAAACCAAATAGTCCCAAAACACTTGGCGCGGTGCATTAACTTCTACCTTGTTTCTTATTTCTTGACATACGTATCAACCAATAAGATATGAGAGGTGTGCATGCTTTTAATGACTTGCAATGGCTAGTTCATTGCATGGAATGCTATTAATTAGCAAATAAACATTGGTGACCCCAGGTGGAAACGGTGCTAAGCGCGTGGACCTATGTAGAATGAGTATCAACCAATGGATAATGGAGTTTAATTGTTAAACAATAGCAATTTTGTCTCATGCAAGAGCCTGGCTAGTACTCCAACGAACCGCACCATGTGAGCGTTCGCAACTGCCACGTTCGGTTTGCACTTGGCTCTTCGTCTCTTCGAGAAGACAAACAATGATGTTACTCCTACTTCTACAATATCGAATCCACTGCTGCATGTCCGTCCACCTCGTGCGGGAGGGATAGCGTGTAGCGAAAGCTTCTACTTGCTGCTCCTACCTTTGCGTCCATGACAGGTGGGCCCAACAGGTGGTTGGCCCACCTGTCATGCAGCCAAAGGCAGGTGCAGTTAAGGCACCGGAGCTCAGTCTACAAGGGAGAGGGCGTCTTAGTAATCAAATTTCTCGGGCTTGTACGAGTTGACGCGACACATCAAAGCACTGCATTCGATAAAACTCTTTTTACACATTTCAAATGGGCTACTTCATATGTAGGAGTAGACATATTCTGCTTCGTATGTACTCCCTCCATTCCAAAATATAAGTCTTTTTAGAGATTTCACTATGAACTAGAGTACATACAAAATAAAATGAGTGAATCTACACTGTAAAATATGTCTATATACATCCGTATGTAGTTTGTAGTGGAATCCCTAAAAAGACTTACATTTAGGAACGGAGGGAGTAGTCACTTGTTGCAATCTCTAAATAGACTTATATTTGGAAACAGAGGGAGTACAACGCATGCATGCATGCCGTGACTTTCCTTTTGATACTTGCATGTGTTGATTTGATGCACCTTGCCAAATTTTGACTATAAATTTAACTAACCAAATTTTCATGCATGTCACAAAAAATCACAGGGCTGTTTGGATTGTGACTATGTTTGTCTTATGTTGCCACATTATTTTTCCCACACTTGCCTAACCTGAGTTGCTCAAATTGTTAGAGACACTTTGGCTTGCCTAAGGGAATCTTGCCACAATTTTTGTGTCTATGACATGTGGGGTTCACTGCTAATAAAAAATTCTTGTCTTAGGTGTGGCTAATAAAAAAGACTTATATTTAGGAACGGAGGGAGTAGAAAATATAAATAATAATGCATGTTGGGGCAACCCACGTTTCCGCTAATTTTAGCCGTGGGCTTGTTCACAATTTTTACAAGGGGTTGGTTGTTCATTTAATGGAGGGACTTGTAGTACTACCAGACTTGAATGATACAAAGTACGACCTGGCACACCGTAACACCACTTGGAACAAGCGGCTATCTCAAAAAACAATCAACAACTAAAAAAACCGTGACCTGGCATGTAGTATAGTACACAATTTTAAATGATTGTTTTGAGGGAGTGAAAAGGAAAACTACCCCACTACTTAGATATAGGCCGGAGCCTCCGCGCTTGCTTGCTAGGGCTGCTCTATTCACACACTCTCATCCTCTCCAGATCTAAACAAGATAGGGGTAGTAACCCTGTCTTTCTCCCTTGAAAAAACAGTAGCTTTCTATCCTCACCGCTGGTTACAGATCCGGACGTATCCCCCTCCGCCGGTGAAGGGGAGGAGGGGCAGTGTTTAGGCCATCGTCGACAGCGAGGGAGGAGACCCACTGCCGGCCGCACCGTTATCTCTGGCCGAGCGCCGGCACGGGAGGTCCTCCGATCCCTTCGTCGCCTGTGGGCGGATCTGGCCTCCCGCTGCCACCTATCCACATCCTGACGACCTTCAGGTATATCTTCGTTTGAAACCGACTTAGCTCTACTTCCCCAACTCGCTACGTTGCTGCATGTGCATCATTTTCTACCTCTCAGCCCCTCTCGATCGGATGGTCCAACGTCACCTATTTTTTTTCTATTGTTAGAGGTAAAGCTACTTCATGGAGTCGAATCTTGTACTCCCTCTGTCCGAAAATACTTGTCATTGAAATAAAGTGGGGGTGGGGGAATTTAGTATGTACATCGGACTTGGTACAAACAGGAAGGAAAGGGGATGAAAGTAGTACAGACTGGTCATCCAACCGGTCTCTTTGTCGAAAAGGGAAATATAGGGGTAACGCTGTACACAGTGGTATGACCAGGACTAGATTTGCTATCCACACATAGGAGTAGGTGGCTAGAGTGAACAAAAATGGGACCAACCCAGATATGTTTCTTGGATGTTTGTTTCTCGGGGCAACAAACTATGAATCACCACTTTATGCCCCTGTTTACATACATGGTGTTGTACTACTGGTGCACCCACTGTCCCATGCCCTTATACCAAATATTTAGGCTCCGGTCGGAATAAAGGGGCAGAAAACATAGGTCTTGATGAAAATAGAGGAATAGGAAAGGAATGTAGGTATAAAACTATGGAACAGCGAACCGGAGGAAATTCTCAAGAGAATGTGTTCGGATGGACTACGAAATGTACAGATTTGTTTTTTTAGAGTAGCATGCTTGGCAGTATGAGATGCAATTTTTTATTCAGCTGCACCGTGACTACTCTTGTCCTCACCTCACGTACCACACATACGTTGATTTTTTTATTCCGGCAAACACGGCACAGCAACCTGTCTAACGCATGGCAGCGAGCGCCTGCCTCGGGCTTCCGCCCAAAAAATGAGCAACGCATGGATGTTTCTAATCCGATGGAATCAGTACTACCAGACCAACTTTCCTATGAAACACTATTCACCTTTCCCGTGTTCTGAACGGTTGGAAGGGAAAGAATACGGTAGGAATTGTGTTCCTACGAAAATCCTGCACCAAGCATGTGAACCGAACGCAGCCTTAGCTGTTCTTAATATAATGTCCCTGGTAAAAATGAATCCATGCCACTGTTTTTGCCTGTAATTGTTTGAGACTCTGACAAGTTTAGCCAAATGTTTTTGCATGTAATTGTTTGAGAGTCTGACTGTTTCCTATGTGCCTTTTTGTGCAAACAGGGATATCCAATTCACCTGGTTGTTGTTGTGACCTTTTGGTGCACTGCACAAAACTCTTCTTAAAAGAAGTGACTTTTGTGCTGTTTAACTGGAATGTTAGATGGAACAGTCGGTTCATTTTGGTGGAACTGCACAAAGGGAGATCTGTGTTCCAATCCTCATCATCCATATTGGCGCCATAACCTTCCTTTAGGTAAGAATGATATTTAATGCATGTGTTCATCTCTATTTTCCGACTGCCATGAGAAAATAATGTTGTTTTTACTAGTACACTTGTACTCCCTCACTGACAAAACCAATTCTAAATTAGAAGGCCAATCATGTACTTGGTTTCACCAACTGGTGAGGAGAAAGAGAAACATAGCATGAAGAGGAGGAGGAAGAAGAATAAACAGTGCCAAGGCAATCTTGCTGAAGCCAGAGGCCTCAGTCGAGGCTATTCAAGGGCTCCGGCAACGACTACCTTACATGTGAGACGATCCTCCAGGGAGCCCTTCCACTTCTGCTGTCTCACTCAATTAATTAGGAGCACTTAAGTACCACTAATTTATTACTGCCTAATTTTCCTGTTGGAGTTAAACAAATCTTTAGTAGGACCCTATGCTGAATCATGTACGTGTGAATGTTTGTCTATGGAGGTGAATGATGTGGTGGAGCAGGGAGGGAATACTATTAGTGTCATGACATAATAGTGCTATTGTTTTGCATGTCAATTTATTGCCATTGGTTCAATGAGGCAATGTTTTGCGTATTGTCCATCATGAATTTGATGCTACTGTTTGAGTAATATGCTAATGTCTTCCTATCCTTTCTCACTAAGCTAATGAAGGTTTCACCTTGTTCCTACTTGTGCAAACAGGGATCATGTTGTGCCAATCATACATTTTAGTGCAACTACACAAGACAATACAATGAACTGTATCCCAGCCAGTGCTTTAACTCTGTTAGAAGTTCTTGATAATCTTTCGATATAATCTCAGCACTGGTAAACAAGAGTGATTTCAACCATACATTTGAAGTGCACAAAAATATATACTATTGTGTGATTCCAGTGAGTGCTTTATCATCTCTTATGGGACTACATGAATAAGCTTTTTTTCTCAGGTTGGTACGGGCCTAAGGCCTTCATCCATATTAGTTTGTTGTCATCTCTATTTGTATCGTGCTACTGTCATGAGAAACTCCTTTATCTTTGCACTTTTAAGTTTTGCAACCTATGATAAATGGCAATGCTTTGAGTGTTGAGTTGAGCTAATTGGCACTGATTAAATAAACTAATACCTCTCTTTAAGCAAGACTACTATGTTGCTAACTTTACCCATTAAGATAATGAGGGTGCTTCTATTTGTTAGTGTATGTTTCATCAACTTGTCCCACTATTACATTAATCTCACTCTCTCAATATATGTGCCAACAGGGATGCTCGATTTTGGTGGAACTGCACAAAAACTCTGGGTGCTTCATTGCCTCGACAGCTTCCGTCCTTTCCTGTCAGTCACTAATCTCTGCTTGCTTTCTTCCTTTGCTGTCAGTCGCTTGGCTTATCTCGGCTTCCAGTCAAAGGAAATAGTAATTGATATGCTACCTCACACAGGTTGGTACTGGTCTTTATCCTGATTATTGTGCATGTCATATGTATTGGTAATTTGGTATTGTGCTACTGTTTGCCGATTTCATAAAGGAGTAATTTGGAGCCTGAACTCGCAGGCAAATCATTACATCGGGTGATTTCAGTAGAACTGCACAAAATTATCAGATGAACATGTACTTATGTTGCTGCTATGTACTCCAAAGTTCACTCAGACAAGCATCGATGTTGACAAGAAGTGCCTATATTCATTCGAGTATCGACCGGTGTCAACCAATTGTCAAACTCCAAGTATTAGGAGAGTGAACGCCAAAAATATTGCTTGGTGCATAGCCCAGAAAAACGCAGTCCAGTCTTTGGTCCCAACTTGTGCCTTTTGGTTATCGGCACATATGGTAGCGAACTATATGGCATGGAGTCTAAAGATTCCAGACAAGTTGGTTGACGCGTATATTCATCTGGGACTTAATCAGTCTGCACGCCAAGGATGCTCCATTTTAGTTGAACTGCACAAAAAATTTGGGTGGTTCATTTTCTCAACCGCCTCCTTTCTCATCTGCAATGTAGAATTTTGGCGAGATACAGGACCAAGATGAGCCAGTAAACTAGTTGGATGAAAGTAGTGGCCAAGTTGCTCAAACCTCCGTCGGCACGAGGCCACTATTTGAGGATAAACCTACAAGCAAAGTTCAGATTGTCTGTGCTGCCTCTTATGTAATCGAAAGTTTACTCGTACAAGAACTAATTTTAGCAAGAAGTACCTCTGATTGAACACCATTTACCAGTCTGTACCCTAGGTAATTAAAGTTCGTCCATGGATCATATTGGTTGTGATCTCAATCATTTGGATGCATAAACATACCGAACATGTGTATATCTGAATCTTTTTGTGAATTATGGATGAATATTGTCGTGTGATCTATCAATCATTTGGATGCATAGATATGCTGAGCTTGTGTATATATGAATCTTTTGAGTTGTTGATAGTGAATGTTGGCTATGAATATGAACGTGTCCTGTGAACCTAAGTTTGATATGAATTGCAACAAAACCAGTTATAACCCTTCTCCTCCTCTCAATCTACGACTCCACTGCCGCGTTTTCCCATCTCCGAGTCGTTCCCGTCCGGGGCCTCGCCGTCGTCCACCGCCTCGCTGTGTTCGGTGTGGCATGGTCAACAAACGAGAGTCATCGAAAGAGGACTGTACGTGGAGAGCCTAACGGCTGGGACCCACGAGGTCCATGGTCGCATGCAAGGAAAGTTCCTCCTTATTAAGCTGAAAAAATGTTTCCTCCACCTGACAGCTGGGACCCACCGGCTGTATCTTCGCACGGAAGGAAGTGCCTCCTTGTTTTGCGAAAAACATTATTCATCCCGTTGACAGCTGGGACCTGTCAGATTTGGTGACTAACTTGTGGGCCTGCTAAGAGGACGTGTACGCATGGCTTTGTCAACTTAATCAACAAATGATTCTAGCAGCTGGACCGTTGGATGTTAATCCAACAACCGTGCTCCTTCTTCAACCTCTGTTCTTGCTCCCGTCTCCCGTGGGCGGCACCACGGCTATGCTGCCGCGCACACGAACCAGTGAACTTTCCCACTCCTCTCCATCTGCGACTCCACTGCCCCGTCTTCCCCATCTCCGGGTCGTTCCAGTCTGGGTGCGCTCGGCATGGTGTGGTCAACGTGGTCAACAACCAAGAGTCATCGGAAGATGACTGTACGTGAGAGGCTGACAGTGGGGACGCACCATGCCCATGGACGCACGCATGCAACGGAATGCGGCGAGGTCAACGTGGTCAAGGAACAACTTCCATCGGAAGTATACTGTACGTGGAGAGTCTCAGCTGGGTCCATGGCTGCAGCAAGTAAGTTCCTCCTTATTACGCGGAAAATAATGATTCCTCCAACTGACAGCAGGGACCCACTGGGCGGGCCACCGTATTTTGCGAAAAAAATGTTTGCCCCCTGACTGCTGGGACCCACCTGACAGGCCACCGTATTTCGCGAAAAAAACGCCCCCCCTCGCTGTCAGCTCGGACCCACCGAAAGTGCCTCCTTATTACGCACAAAAAAATGAATACTTCCCCTGCTAGCTGGGACCCACCTTGGTGGGAGGCTGACTTGTGGGCCTACTAAGTTGACGGGGACGAAGGGCTTTGTCAACTTAGTCAATATGAACGATTCTAGCTCTAGTGACCGTACGATGTCCATCCAATGGCCGTAGTGCTTCTTCAACCTCTGGTTTTCTTGCTCCAGCCACCCAAACCAGCGCCAGTCGTGCCTCATGCTCCTGCCTCCCGTGGCCGGCTGTGCTGCCGTGGAGGACTCACTGCCCCCTACTATTCCCACCGCTGGCCAGGCCCTTCTGCGACAGCAGCCTCACACCGCAGCCGAACCAGTGAACCCTCGTACTCCTCTCTGCGCGAGCTTCCACTGCCGCGTCTTCCCCGGCTCCGTGTTGTCCCCTTCCTAGGCCTCACCGTCGTCCACCACCATGGTGATCTCCGCGCGGCGTGGTCAACGTGATCAAGGAACGACTTCCATCGGAAGAGTGTTGTACATGGAGAGGCTGACAGCTGGGTCCATGGCCATAGCCATTTTTTTGTGATTTGCCAAGTAAGTCGCTTTGTCAGGCCTATTGGGCTGCAAATCTTTCAAGACGAGGAGAGCTTTCATTCGGCTGGCCGAGAAAATGGCCCATCAGTAATGAGAAATGGGCTGTACATTTTTAAAATACATTAAAATGGCAATTAGTTTCAAATATCTTTTTTTTCATTTCGAGATTTTAAATTACATTAATTTTTATGCGTGGAGAATTTGTTGGATTTTATATTGATATACATTTAGTTTTAAAATCAGTTTGAATGTGAGTCGAAATTTCGGGATTAAAAACAGTTCGGACCGCACCGAAATATGCAAAATTTCATATAATTTTTTAACCGTGGCCACAATATGGGCTGCAATGCTAACAAAAAGAATATGGGCTCCAAACAAAACCTTAAGAATTAGCAAATTGGCTGTAAATTATTAGAAATAATGGCAGATGGGTTGTATGCTGTTTTCCACAGATTTGAGGCTTTCCTAAAAAAAGGTTGACGCACAAGCAGTGACTGTTGGATGGCCATCCAACGACCGTCATGCTTCTTCAATCTCAGCTCTTCCTGCTCCAGCCGCTCAAACAAACACCGGGGGGACTGCCTGCTCCCTCCTCCCCACGGCCGGCTGTGCTGCCGCGCAGGCCTCACTGCCCCATCGTACTCCCATCGTTGGCCTAGCCATCCCTCTACTCACCCACACCTGCTGTTATTCTCCGGCGACGGCAAACGAACCAGTAAACCCTCGTTCAGTCGTACTCCCCTCCGCATGGGAAACAACTGCTGAGTCTTCCCTGCCTCCGTGTCGTTCCCTTCCTAGGCCTCGCCGTCGTCCACCGACCTGGTGCTCTCGGCGCGGCCTGGTCAACGTGGCCAACGACCGACATGCATCTGAAGTGGACTGTACGTGGAGAGGCCGACAGCTGGATCCACGACCGCACGCAAGGAAATGCCTCCTTATTACGCGCAAAATAATGATTCCTCCACCTGACATCGGGGACCCACCGAAAGGGCCTCAGTATTTCATGAAAAAAATGTTACCGCTGCTGACAGCTCGGACCCACCAGCTATATCTTCGCACGCAAGGAACTGCCTCCTTATTACGCACAAAAAAATGAATACTCCCCTTGTTAGCTAGGACCCAGTATAGTGCCAGGCTGACTTGTGGGCCTACTAAGTTGACGGGGATGGAGGGCTTTGTCAACTTAGTCAATATGCACGATTCTAGCTCCAGTGACTGTACAATATTCATCCAACGGCCGTAGTGCTTCTTCAACCTCTGGTCTTCTTGCTCCAGCCGCCCAAACCAGCACTGGTCGTGCCTCGTGCTCCTGCCTCCCGTGGCCGGCTGCGATGCGGCAGAGGCCTCACCGCCCCCTACTACTCCCACCACTGGCCAGGCCATCCCTCTACTCACCCACACCCCCTGTTATTCTGCGGTGACGACAGCCTCACAGTGCAGCGAACCAGTGAACCCTCGTACTCCTCTATGCGTGGGCATCCACTACCGCGTCTTCCCTGGCTCCGTGTTGTCCCCTTCCTAGGCCTCACCGTCGTCCACCGCCCTGGTGCTCTCAGCGCAGCATGGTTAACGTGGTCATGGAACGGCTTCCATCGGACGTGGACTATACGTGGAGAGGCTGACAGCTGGGTCCACGGCCGCAGCAAGGAAGTGCCTCCTTATTATGCGCAAAATAATTATTCCTCCACCTGACAGCAAGGACCCACCGGACGGGCCACCATATTTCGCAAAAAAAATGTTTCCCTCCTGACTGCTGAGACCCACCAGCTACACCTTCGCACGCAAGGAAGTGCGTCCGGGCAAAAAAAAACGATTCGCCCCACTGACTGTTGGGACCCACCAGCTACATCTTCGCACGCAAGGAAGTGCGTCCGGGCAAAAAAAACCAAAACAATTCGCCCCCCCTGACTGCTGGGACCCACCAGCTACATCTTCGCAGGTAAGGAAGTGCCTAATAGTCAGGACCCACCTGGTCGAAGCGTACGTACCATTGTCATTCTGGTCGCGAACGTGCACATACATACTTGTCGATGTTGAGGCGCACACGTATCGTAGTAGAGGCGCGCACGTGTCATAGTAGAGGTGCGCACGTAGCATGTACATGTACGTACAGCGGCGAGGGTGCAAGAAAGAAAATACGGCCACGTACGTACATACGGGCAGGGTCTCGAACGCCTACTCGTGCATACGTACATGGCTGGGTCGGAACGGAGAAACAGCGTCATCGTCGTGTTCATGGGGAGGCAACGGAATGCGTCGTGTTCATCGGGAGGCAACAAAACACGTGGGAGCCAACCGGCTGGGTCGGAACGGAATGCGTGGTCGTGTTCATCGGGAGGGCTTGGATGGAACAGGCGATGGAAACGAGGCCTGGCGTACCACACAACGGAGGAAACGACCTTGTGTTCGACCGGCCACGTTTGAAACAAGGTCATGTTGATCGGGAGGGGCCTGGCGTACCGCAAAACGGAGGAAACGGACCTCCTACGGTCGAAACGGGGGTCCTGTTGATCGGGAGGGGTGTGGCGTACCGCAAAACGGACGAAACAGACTTGTGTTGGAGCGCTACAGTCG
>NC_057807.1:120864279-120871593 GCF_018294505.1 Triticum aestivum | reverse complement strand
CCAGAGTCAGCATCGATCGGCTTCAGGTAGCAGCAGTAGCGAAGGAATCGCTCCATCGGGTTCAGTTAACAGCCATCGATCGATCGCTCGGGTTCAGTAACGCGTAGCCTGCAGTGCAATCGCTCGGGTTTAGTTAGAGCCCAACGCCTCGCTCGGCTTCAGTTAGAGCCAACGCCTCGCATACACGCGCGTACGTACGAGAGAAATGTGCATCGCTCCGCCCCCGACCTCCCACCGTAACCGGCAACTCCCTGAAATTTTCCTCCCCCTCGCTTCTACCACGGTTTTTTCCATCATGGACGGCCCAAAAATGTCATGCAGCTGCGTCTTCGGCCCGCCCAGGACGGAAAGCCCATTTTCTGTCATGATTTTTTGTCATAGAAGTAGGAGCCCACCACATCTATGATGATACCGGGTTTTGTCACAATTATCGTCATAGAAGTGTCATATGTATGACAAAAAAAAATTCGTTCGGCCCAAAATGTCACGGATGTGTCTTTTTTTGTAGTGTATGTACGCACACGTTCGCGACCAGAATGACAACGCTACGTACGCTTCGACCAGGTGGGTCCCGACTGTCAAGCACTTCCTTGCGTGCAAAAATGTAGCTGGTGGGTCCTAGTAGTCAGAGGGGCGAATCATTTTTTTTGCCCAGACGCACTTCCTTGCGTGCGAAGGTGTAGCTGGTGGGTCCCAGCAGTCAGGGGGAACGTTTTTTTTGCAAAATACGGTGGCCCGCCCGGTGGGTCCCCGCTGTCAGGTGGAGGAATAATTATTTTCCGTGTAATAAGGAAGCACTTCCTTGCTGTGGCTGTGGACCCAGCTGTCAGCCTCTCCACATACAGTCCACGTCCGATGGAAGTCGTTCCTTGACCATGTTGACCATGCCGCGCCGAGAGCACCAGGGCAGTGGACGACGGCGAGGCCTAGGAAGGGGACGACGGGGAGCCGGGGAAGACGCGGCAGTGGAAGCCCGCGCCGAGAGGAGTACGAGGGTTCACTGGTTCGGCTGCGGTGTGAGGCTGCCGTCGCCGCAGGGCCTAGCCAGCGATGGGAATAGCAGGGGGCGGTGAGGCCTCCGCAGCAGCACATCCGGCCACAGGAGGCAGGAGCATGCGGCACGACCGGCGCTGCTTTGGGCGGCTGGAGCAAGAAGACCAGAGGTTGAAGAAGCACTACGGCCGTTGGATGGACATCGTACGGTCACTGGAGCTAGAATCGTTTATATTGACTAAGTTGACAAAGGCCTCCGTCCCCGTCAACTTAGTAGGCCCACAAGTCAGCCTCCCACCAAGGTGGGTCCCAGCTAGCTGGGGGGTATTCATTTTTTTGTGCGTAATAAGGAGGCACTTCCGGTGGGTCCGAGCTGACAGCAAGGGGAACATTTTTTCACGAAATACGGTGGCCCGTCGGGTGGGTCCCAGCAGTCAAGGGCAAGCATTTTTTTCCACAAAATACTGGTGGCCCGTCCGGTGGGTCCCTGCTGTCAGGTGGAGGAATAATTATTTTCCACGTAATAAGGAGGCACTTCCTTGCGGCTGCCGTGGACCCAGCTATCAGCCTCTCCACGTACAGTATTCTTCAGATGGAATTCGGTCGTTGACCACATTGACCACGCCGCGCCGAGAGCACCACGGCAGTGGACGACGGCGAGGCCTAGGAAGGGGATGACGCGGAGCCGGGGAAGACGCGGCAGTGGATGCCCACGCGGAGAGGAGTATGAGGGTTCACTGGTTCGGCTGCGCTGCCGTCGCCACAGAATAACAGGGGGTGTGGGTGAGTGGAGTGGAGGGATGGCCTGGCCAGCAATGGGAGTAGTATGGGGGCGGTGAGGCCTCCGTGGCAGCACAGCTGGGCACGGGAGGTAGGAGCAGGCGGCACAACCGGCGCTGCTTTGGGTGGCTGGAGCAAGAAGACCAGAGGTTGAAGAAGCACTACAGCCGTTGGATGGACATCGTACGGTCAGTCGAGCTAGAATCGTGCATATTGACTAAGTTGACAAAGCCCTTCGTCCCCGTCAACTTAGTAGGCCCACTATACTGGGTCCCAGCTAGCAGGGGGAGTATTCTTTTTTTGGGCGTAATAAGGAGGCACTTCCTTGCGTGCGAAGATATAGCTGGTGGGTCCGAGCTGTCAGCGGCGGTAACGTTTTTTTTCGCGAAATACAGAGGCCCTTTCAGTGGGTCCCAGATGTCAGGTGGAGGAATCATTATTTTGCGCGTAATAAGGAGGCATTTCCTTGCGTGCGGCCGTGGACCCAGCTGTCAGCCTCTCCACGTACAGTCCACTTCCGATGGATGTCATTCATTGACCACGATGACCATGCCGCGCCAAGAGCACCAGGGCGGTGGACGACGGTGAGGCCTAGGAAGGGAACGACATGGAGCCGGGGAATACTCGGCAGTTATTTCCCACGCGGAGGAGTACGAGGGTTTACTGGTTCATCTGTCGTCGCCGGAGAATAACATCGTGTGTGGGACTGGGGGTGAGTAGAGGGATAGCTAGGCCAGCGATGGGAGTACGATGGGGCGTGAGGCCTGCGCGGCAGCACAGCCTGCCGCGGGGAGGAGGGAGCAGGCAGTCCCACCGGCGCTTGTTTGAGCGGCTGGAGCAGGAAGAGCAGAGATTGAAGAAGCACGACGGCCATTGGATGGACATCCAACAGTATACAGGCCATCTGTGGAAAGCCTCAAATATGTGGAAAACAACATACAACCCTTCTGCCATTATTTCAAATAGTTTACAGCCCATTTGCTAATTCTTACGGATTCTTTTGGATCCCATATTCTTTTTGTTAGCATTACAACCCATATTGTGGCCACGGTTAAAAAATTATATGAAACTTTGCATATGTCGGTGTGGTCTGAACTGTTTTTAATCCCGAAATTTCGAGTCACATTCAGACTGATTTTAAAAATAAATGTATATCAATATAAAATCCAATAAATTGTCCACGCATAAAATTCAATGCAATTTAAAATCTTGAAATGAAAAAAAGATATTTGAAACTAATTGCCGGTTTGATGTGTTTTAAAAATGTACAGCCTATTTCTCATTACTGATAGGCCATTTTCTCGGCCAGCCGAATGAAGCTCTCCTCGTCTAGCCCAACAGGCCTGATAAAGTGACTTACTTGACAAATCACAAAAAAACTGGGCTAGCCATTTTCAAAAAGAAAAAAAACTACTGGGCTGGTCTGTGGTAAACATAAAAGAAAAGGCTGTCTAGACAGGCCAGAGTGTCCCGCACAGCCCACTTGACACCTTGATTCCATCTCAAAAACAAATTATAAAAATGCCACTCTAATTATGGCGATTCATAAAAATGCCACTACAATTTCCAAACTTTGAAAAATGCCAGTGCAACTTTTGCAAAGTTTGAAAAACGCCACTGCAGTTTGCAAACTTTGAAAAACGCCACTCCATACTTCAAAAAATGCCACTAGAAATGGCATGAAATGGCATTTTTCAAAGTTTGGAAATTGTAGTGGAATTTCTCGGAGGCATTTATCAAATTAACCCAAAACAAAAATAACTGGGCGAGCTACTGGGTCCCTGGTGTCAGCAGCTCGTTGTGCAATTCTCACGTTTATTGACTACGTTGACAATGGCATGGGACCCAGATGTCAGAAATCCACTAGGAGGAGCCATTTTTTATTGGCTTGAAATAAGGAGGCACTTGCTTGCGTACTGCCATGACCTTGGCGGGTCCCTACTATCATCCTCTCCATGTACAATCATCTCCTGATTGTGTACGCGTCAACTTGCTAGGCCCACAAGTCAGCCTCTAAACCCGTGGAGGACAAATACAACCCATTTAAAAAATAACAGCCCATTCCATACGTTCAAACGGAAAGTTCAACATTCAGAGCAAAGTAACAGGTCTGATCCACATATAGAGTACTGAACTTCCACGTTGACAACCATCATAGCCAAGTTAACTATCTACTCCCACTAGACAAGTCCTAACTTACTCTTAGCTAACTAGATGATGTCGGCGGTACACGCTAAACGCCGGCACCGGCGTTCTACGCCTCGCCTCGGACTTGCCAGAGGTGCGATAGGGCGCGTTGCTTGCGCGCGTTGGCCCTTTCCATGCCGGCGTGGTCCACCGAAGCTTCGGCTTCCAAGCGGGAAACCCACTTGACGAGCTAGTAGTAAAAATCAGCGTCGTGAACTGTGCGTGCCTGACAGACTCCAGGGCTATTTGCCGGGCACCGACCTCCACGTAGTCGGCCCAGTTGCGGGCGCTCTGCTCGTGACTCAGAGCGTCGGTGCACTGCTGCTCCATGTCCCGCTGGCGGCACAAATCGGCGATACGCTGCTCCTCCGACAGGCGGTCGTGCTCCAACAACTCTTGCTCCTCCGCCATGCGGTCGCGCTCCAACAACTCCTCGATCTATGCATTGCCATCTAAAGAAAGATAGAATGCCTCCTCCCTCTGTCTGCCTTCTGGTAAAAAACCGAACACTAGTTTCGGCGGTGACCGCCTCCGGCGTCGCCTACCACGGATGGGCGGGGGCATGGCGGACGTGGCGAGCGATGTCGGGCCGGTGGGGGAGGATATGGCGAGTTGGGTCACGGTGTCACTGGAGAAGGCCGGGAAACAGTACTTATAGGGGGAAGGTAGCGTGACGGTCATCGGAATTCAATGCATAATGGCTTAGCGCACCAGGTTCCGTGGAAAACTAGGGAAACTGAAATTATGACTGTGCCGTCCCGTCCCGTTTGGGTCGCATGCCGGCATGGCGGTCAAACGAGTGCACTCGAATCACCTCCCTGCTTGTCAATAATGATTTCACGGATTTAAAAAGCCCACAACAATTAAAGCGTATCTTTTTTCGCATCAGTTAGCTGCCTTAATTACGGCCGGCTGCATGCAGGCACTCAGAATCGCTCACAGGCAGTACGCGAAGCAGCATGCAACTAGTCACAGCCGAGGGCATGCATGCAGCCACTTAAATCACTGGAATTAATTAGGCTTAAACTTCTGCATGCCGTTAATTATTGCCATGCCTTGGTCTTGCTGCTTTGCTCACGGGACTAATAAACCCGGACGAAGGGAGTACCTTGGTTGGTGAGAGGTTTGAATTAAGCCCTGCAAACCGGAAAGGAGGTACTAGTACGTGTGTGATCCGCTATTTATTCGTGTAGGATCGAGTAGGTCATTTCTTGAATTGAGCCCTGCAAACCGGAAAGGAGGTAGTACGTGCATGATACGCTATTTATCCGTGTAGGATCGATAGTGTAGCTTGTCAGTTTCTTTAGAGGTAGGCATTTTTATCCGTGTTGGATCGATAGTGTAGCTTGTCAGTTTCTTCAGAGGTAGGCATTTTTATTTCAAAAACTGCCACTTCGCATCTTGCGTCGCAAATAAAACTGCCAGGAGCGCATTTGTAGGCTACCTAGTGATTGATCAGTAACTTGTAAACACTGAGCGAACAGAAATAAGTAACTGTTAATGCATCTCAATGATTCACAGATCATATACAAATATGTAGCTCCAAAAGCAAAGATCAGCCACTTCGGATCTTGCGTCGCAACTAAAACTAACTAGTACGATTCCCATACATAAGATCAACATGTTAATGCATCTCAATGATTCATAGATCATATACAAATATGTAGCTCCAAAAGCAAAGATCTAGAAAAAACATATGTTCTTCCTACTAACATGGATGCTTCTCTTGGCCAACATTCAGTACAGGCTAAAAGACAAATTTGTTTGTAAAGTCTACAATTCCTCTTGCAAACGTAAGTGGTTTCACCAACAGCTAGAACCATGAGAATGAACCACACATGATGGAGGAACATCCACTGCAATATGATTTGGTCTTCTCTCGATCACACCGTGAGACTATTTTCAGAATACAAACTTTAACTTAGGGAAAATGATGCCCATTGTATAATCAGACCAAAGCAATGAAGCACCAAGTGTTGGCCAGTAAATAGTACATTACTACTTTTCTGCAGTCCATGAAGTGACTATCCAATCTTTGTGTCTATTTTCAAATGGCACTGCATGCAGTGACTATACTATTCTCTTGTGCAGTTCAACCAAAATTGCGGACACTTTGTTTGTTTGCCAAATAGCAACGGGCAGACATCTCTGTCTGCACAAATATCAAGCAGCTAGTAAACATATACCACACCATGTTCGCAGTGATGGAAGAGGTGAAATCGATACAACCGAAATTGAGCATCCAATCATTGAATCATGTCCTGCATCTCCAATGTAGGTCCACCCTGCCAACAAATTCACATGCAAACCACTAGTATTACTATCTAATGGCAGTACAAAAAGAGTAGCAAGATAGTAGCAAACCATGTACCTTCGTAATGAACAGCTCATAGTGCCACCAATTGGATATAAAGGTTTGGAAAAAAACATGCTGCTAATGTTGAACTAGTTGGACTTTTTGTGCAGCTCCACTAAAATCGAGCATCCCTATTTGCATAGATATTGAAAGTGTGATTACTATAAAAGTGGCACTAGTTGAAGCATAGACTCACAAATATAAGCATTCCAATTTCTTAATGGGAAAAGGTAGCAAGGATGTTTCTAACCACCTGTTTGAAGGAATAAATAAAGCAACAAGAGCTGATGTCAGGAAGGCATACATAGTTTTTTTCTAAAAAACAGAGCCATTCCTCACCTTTCCTCTTCTTTTAAGCAAATTTTGTGCAGTTCTACTAAAATAAAATGCCATCACCGCCTTGACAATTTAGTTACACTGTACAAAAGGAAAGGACTTAACATTACATCATGATGTCGGGTATGTAGTAGACATGCATTAGAGACAAACATAAAGACCTCCTCCGATAACATAATGAACATTAATTTTAAAAAAGGTGTGACTAGCTTTACCGGGATAATTTGAGTGAACTCTACACCCTCTGTTCCTGAATATAAGACGTTTTTGCGGTTCAATTTAAAGTACCCAAACGTCTAGTATTTAGAAAAACAGGTAGTAGTTTTCTTGAGCACATATCTGGGAAAGCTTGCCACACTTTATTTATGTCCATACGCTAATGCAACACCATTCGAATACTACAAATATACACTAATCCAGTGGCGAGTGCAACAGTAGAGTAGTTAGTTTATTATAGGGTACAGTACAATGGTTTTACTGAACAGATTTCAATAAACTCTAGCACTGGAAGGTTTCTATAAGAATTAACAATACAAAATGTAAAGGCAACAAGTTTCAGCATTGGTATACTAGCTGTGCATGAGCATTAAACCAAATATAGAAGTCTGAAGGTAACTAGCATTATTAACTAATGACAGTATAAAAAAATTGCAAACCATGTA
>NC_057807.1:120841582-120864128 GCF_018294505.1 Triticum aestivum | reverse complement strand
AAGTTTCAGCATTGATATACTAGCTGTGCATGAGCATTAAACCAAATACAGAAGTCTGAAGGTAACTAGCATTATTAACTAATGACACTATAAAAAATTTGCAAACCATGTACCTCCAAGGTAAATATCATTTCGAACTCGAGGGACCTTAAAAATTGCTATCCCAATCTTGATAATCGATCAAACATAAAAACTTGATCGAACAAATCAAGAGAACAGCCGGAGGAGGAGGTGCCCACTCTTGACCTTTCCTCTTGTCTTCATAATTGTCTGTGCAGTTTAACCAAAATAAAATGACATCAGCGCCTTGGCATTTTGGTGACACTGTACAAAAAAATTAACTTATCTCATGAAAGTGAGGTATGTAATCTATAAGCATTAACAGTGCAAAAATCTGAAGGTAGTAACAAGTTTCATCGTTGGTATACTGGATGTGCAACAGCATTAGAATGCCTTAGCTAAAAAATCTTTAATACATCCACAATCAACAGCTAACCCTGAAATGACCCAGTGACATTAAATGGCACTGCTTAAATTTATCTGTGGCATTAGACTGAGAGTGGCATTAGTTAAATGTGGCATCACTTTAGCAGTAGCATAGATTGACTTGATTGCTGGCATTATACTAACAGCAAAAAAAGTGGCAATAAGAGCATGGGAGGCCCATTCGGACAGTGGGCGCACCAGTACGATGTACCTCCACGGACGCAGAGTGGTGAGGGAGGTATGGTTGCCCAGAGCAACAAATATCCAGGCAGCATATGTGGATTACGTCCCACTTTTGTTCTCTTTAGCCACCTTTTTCCTATGTGAGGACAACAAACCGATCGACCTGGTCATTCTCTACTGCGTTGTCATGCCTTTCTACCCTTCTTCAACCAAGAGACACAAGACTCATTCCTTAGCTACTGATTTTCCCCTTTTCAACCTAGATGCGGGTTTGATGCCTACTCTCTTGCATAGTACAGTCTCCCTTCCTTTCCTTATTCAACCCAGACATGCATTAGTCTGCATGAAGTAGGGTTTCCTTTAATAGTGCAAATTATGGTTTTCGTCTGTGTGGCCAGCAGAGCAGAGGATAGCAAATTGGGAAGATGGTGGAGTGGAAAAAGATCCACATGCAACGATGTGCCAGATGGGGCAATAGAACAAGGGTATGGTTCTAAAAGAGGTAGCATACCTGAGGGTCGGCGGGAAGTGGCTTCGCTTGTGGTCGTCGTCCTCCGCACACACTACGGCAGCGATCCCGCGCGGGCGCTAGGTCTGAGAGGACAGTCTCATCGTCAGTGCATGACCTTGCTCACCGACGACGAGTGCGTCAACGTTGCACATCCTTTTCTTCCCCAGCGGATCTGTGACCACCGGTGAGGAGGGAGAGAGGGGTCGTCTTTTTAGATCTGGAGAGAGGGTGGCAGTGTGAGAAGCAAGTGGGCAGCCCTTGGCAAGAAAGCACTGAAGATCTAGCCTATACATCTTCTTTATACTACTAGTACTAGAGGTGGAGTAGTGCTAGAGCAGTTTATATTTTCTCTGCATACAGTACCAGTTAGTCGTGCTTGAAAACTGAACGACACGCCATTAAAAAAATAAAGGCCGATAACTAATGCGGCACCTCGGGCCAACGCGGCCAGATCGCATTTTGCACGAGAAATTACACACCATGTTTCGTTGACATGTGGTCCCGTTCCACATATGAGTGAGACAACGGCGAGTAGTAGGAGTATTTCCGAACCGACGTGTAGGCCGAGGCGCCCCTTCGTGAACCATGGCAAACTGGCAACCGTCCACCGACTCTTCGCCTTTCCCTCTCGATTTGGAACTGCTGTCGCACGCTCTTCCTCTCCCTCCTCCATTTTCCTTCAGCCCTTCACCATTTCTTGTGCCATTGTTCGATCGTCTTCTCCATGGAGGGAACAGGACGGAAATGACCCCATTATTCTTGCCCCAATCTGAAAGATGATGTGGTGGAGGAACTCATTGATCGGTGCGACATCATCACCTCGGCTAGCATGGCAGGTTCGTTCAAGCCCATTCTCGACTCAACTAATAACATCATTACAAGGAATCCAAGAGTCAAGGAGCAGTTTGATCTCCCCTATCTTCTTCGCCGTGACCCTGATGACTGGCGCCATCATGATGGAGGCCTCGCCCTGTGCAAGTTGATGCCGCTTGATAATGATACGTATGATGTTAAGATGCCATCGCTTGAGGGCAAGGCTTGGGCAGGCGCAAATGGAGATTGGGTTGTTTACATTGGGTCCAACTGCGAGTGGGAACTTGTGAATGTGTACACTCATGACCGGGTTCCACTTCCAAAAATCTCAGCAGACTGCCCAGAGGTTAAGCACACCGGTATTGTACGCACATTCAAATACAATCACGGTGACTGTCTTCTACGGAAGATAGCAATTTCTTGAGTCCCCAACCGCTCTTGGAATTACAACAACTATGAAGTTGTCGCTATCTTCGACAAGCTTGTTGCCATCGTCAGTGGTTTGACTGGATGGATATTGCTCAAAAATCAGTTTCCGTACACGGATGAGTACTGTGATGCAATTCAATACGAGGGCCTTGTGTTTGCTGCCACCACTCGTGGCACTGTTTTTGCATGGCATCCTCGTTGCTTCGGTACGTTTGTCTACCACCATAATTATAATTGTTTCATCCAAATGCATGCGGGTTAGCAAGTTTCCCTTTATTAGGCTGGTCATAGTGGGGAGTAACTTAGACTAGTAACATGCATATGTTACTAGTTTATGTTACTACCTCTATAGTGCATAGTATCTTAGATTAGTATCATAGGTGGTCTCATTTATTGCCATGCATGACACATAGTAGCATCACATTTATTATGTTATGGTATCTACCTATGTTACTATAACCATCTCTCTCTTCCTTAATTGCCTGCCACATAAGCATGTTTGCGAGTCCCAAGTGCATGATACTACTTATGTTACCCCCACTATGGCCAGCCTTACTAATTAACCTTCTTCTTGTGTTTCCAAGGTCCTGTGAACATTCCACCACCTATACTTGAAGATTTTTATAACCAAGGGGGAGATGATGATGGTGATGATCACGAGCATGAGGACGAGCAGCGCCCATATACTATTTGGCGCCTGGAAACTAATTCCGATGGATCGCCTCTTCTCGTGTGTATATAGCCCACTGATGATGTTACTGCTAAGGAAGCAGGTGTAGTCTCCCATGGTCGCACTCTCCGGACCTATTCCAACACTCGTTGCATGGTATTCGGGATGGATACTAGTGTGCTAGCGCCAACTCCTTCTCCCTGGTACAGAATTGATAGTCTTGGAGAAAACTCGCTCTTCCTTGGACAAAACTATCCAATGATGGTGAAAGGCGATCCAACTGTCATTGACACAATGTTACTACCATTTATGAGAAGCAACTGTGTCTATACCTCGGACATTTGGGTGGTTCCCTACCCTGGTACTGATATAGTAGGCCACTTCAGCCTGGATGATCAGTCCTACGTTGGTCTCCAGATCGACAATGGATGGCCCTCCCAGAGAATCACTTGTGGTTCAAAGCAAGCGTTTCCAACGCCGAGGAATGATTGAGTTGAAGTTCATTTCATTGCTTGTTATTTGTTGTGTGGTGAAAACTTTAGTATTTATAATGTATCCTCGTTGTCGATGTGGGTTGATGACCTGTTGTATGTAATAAAATGATATGCCTGTGATAAACTTACTAAATTTATGAATGGCTTTCGAGTTGCTTCTGTGAGTGAGTGGTGCGACGAGGCAAAAAAAATATTTTTCGAATACATAATTGTATGTGCATTGCAACAGGTTATCGGATGAGGCCAATCAACAATAGTAGTACACTGTTTGTACTAGCTTCACATGCTTCGCGTGTCATGCAGGTGATTTTACTGTAGCCATACTGTACTACGTAACCAGCACCTCGAATCCTCGATACTAGTAGTACTATATACTAGTAAGTAGTAGTAGTAGGGTGGCATGGGCCAGAACAAGCATTCACGTCCAGGAGTACGACACACGCCACCAGCACGACTTCCATCTGACACCATATTTCTTGGAGTCCGTGCTAGAGCAATCTCTTCAACCTCATCATTTCTCTAACTCAGCCATCGCGCGGCGGGCGAGGTGGGGGTTTGCCGATAGTCGGTTTCCTTAACTGCGGTCCGACTTGTAAGGCCAACTGCAACGCACGACCCCAAACAGACCTCCATTTTGCACGAACTCCAATGATAATTTTGACTAGAAAAGCAAGACCAAAGAAAACAAGAACCACAAGAATACATTTTACTACTCTTGTAAGTTGGATTAGTGCCTTATCCATGCATTCATTGTTGATCTGTGGAGGCTCGATCTTGTGTGCTTCTTTCTTCTTCGAGTGTAAAGAAGTAGACGTTGCTTCCTCGCATCTAGTCTCATGTCTAGCCTCTATTCTAGTACTCCCTCCGGTCCGTTTTTCTCTGCGTCTAAGCAGCAACACGCATACCAAGTAGGAGTATCAACAAGTGCACTAATCTCATCTGTAGCCTCTGTGCTAGCTAAAACTGATAAAACATCTACTAAATTACGCTCTATCAATATATGGATGTACTCTTCTTCCCAATACAAAAACTTGCATCCATTCTACTCCCTCCGTTGCACAATACATGCCTTCTATTTGTCAAAATATATAAGTATCTAGACATGTTTTAGTATATAGGTACATCCATTTTTGGACAAATGGAAGTCAAGTATTTTGGAACGGAGGAAGTACACAATACAAATTTTAAGTTAGCAAAACTAGTCTAATCCGAGAGCACAACCGAAGATTTGGTCGGGTTCTTCCTCATTTTGCCGACACGTGGGACATCCAGCATCTAGGTCGTGTCATGAAAGAAAATAGAGTGGTAGTTGAAGCCACGAGATGTGCATCTTGGGTTAAGCTATAAATAGAATCTTACTACTCTTGAGTAACTCCAAAAGCGGCCACCGAAGATCTTTCTTGGATTTGTTTTTCATCACCAGCACGTCGAGGTGATGTGCAGGTTCAGTGGGTCCGCTAGCGTTTTCACTAACATGTGGGACCGCATGTGAGCAAACAGAAGATGGGCTCCGCGCGTCCGCTAGCTGGCTGAGCAGAGAGATAGAGGAGTGCTGAGCATGAACTGCGGGAAATTTGTTCTACGTAATGTACCTCGATATAGGCTCGATATAGTGGGGTGGCATGGGCCATAACTAGCATTCACGTCTAGTAGTACGGCACACGCCACCCACACGAGTCCCATCCGACACCAATTTTCTTGGAGTCCATGCTACAGCCATCTCTTCTCCCTCCTGTTTTCTCAGCCATTGCGCGGTGGGCGGGGTGGGGGTTTGCCGATAGTCGGTTTGCTCAACTACGGTCCCACTTGTAAGTGAAAATGCAACACCGCATGCATTCCCGCTTGAGCGGCATGCCGGACCAACCGTGTGGGGGTGCGACGCGAACACGACAGGCTTTTCCTTTTGAACTCGTAACTTGTAAAATTTGGTTCTGCTCCATGGCGCGATCGATAGATAGAAAATAACGATTTTGCCTAGAGTAATGAGAAGTTTGGTTCTGGCGCCGTTCATGCATGGAGTACGTATGAAAATTATGAAGTTGATGCGAAAGGTAAGATAATTATTGTAGTATCATATACTACTACATGGATTTGACGGAAAGATAAAAATACATACGGATCCATCAACGACATCCTCACGCCCTAGTGCGCCGGGTCACCAACCGACGTGTGAGGAGCAGCGGCGTTGGCGGTGAGCTCAACGTGCTTCTGAATAGTGCCGTCCAAGGTTGCCCTGCGGTCCAAGAAGGCCAGCGTCCTATCGTCCTCCTCTTGCATGCGCGTAGACATGGGTGATTATGTCGATGGTGTCTTGCTGCGCTAGGCGCTGCGCGGCGAGCGCGACCTCGAGGTGGACATTCTCTGGCGCGACATCGGGCAGTCGCAGGGCCACCAGTGCGTCGAAGAGGTTGTCACCATAGTGGCCGTTGAGGGTGGCGGGCATCGCAGAGCCTGGGCGCGTCGGCTGGAGGCTTACGTCAAAGTCGTCCGCGAGCTTCTTGACGACGGTGAACTTGTCGAGGAAACCAACGAGGACCTCGTCGAACAAGGAGACGAAGTTGTCATCCAAGAGGCCCCTCGCCCTGCCGGCCTCAAGCAATACAACCTGGAGACGTTCCTCGTTGTCGGGCCGTAGGCCGACGTCGTGGACCATCTGGCACAACCGGCTGATGCTCGCGTTCATCGCCTCCATGGGTCTAGCTTAGCTTCTACTACCTCCGTCCTGGTTTATTGGTCCCCATTGTAATCCGTGTCAAGTTTTGACCACAGATTTAACTAACAAAATGTTTCGCATGTTACTAAAAATTATATCACTGAAAACTATGTTCAAATATGAATCCAAAAATATAATTTTAGTTGACATGCATCAACATTTTGTTAGTTAAATCTTTGGTCAAAATTTAGCACAAATTACAAAGGAGATTAATAAACCAGGACGGAGGTAGTAGTCAATTGATCTTGTGATTTGAGTGATCGCTCTTGCCCTTGGTTAGTGTGCGTAGGTGCGTAGGATTTCGTACTACTCCTGGGCCCTCTACTGCACCTGCCTTTGGCTGTATGATAGGTGGGCCAGCCACCCCCTGGGCCCACGTGTCATTCACCCAAAGGCAGTTGCCGTAAGTCAATGAAGCTGTGCCCCCTCCGTGCCGGTGCAGTATAGTCATCTCACCGGACCTCTAGTTGGGGCCAAACGAGAGAAGTTTGATGTTTACTGATTTATTGGTCCCCTTTGCATTTTGCGCCAAGTTTTGACCTTTGATTTAACTAATAAAATGTTAATGCATGTAAACAAAAATGTTGTGTAAGTCACATTATGAAAACCAAATAATCCCAAAACACTTAGGCACGGTGCATTAACTCCCTCCTTGTTTCTTATTTCGTGACATATCAACCAATGAGAGATGTGGGCCGTGCATGCTTTCAATGACTTGAGACTACCAAACATGACATGCAGTGTTTAGTTCATTGCATGTAATCCTATTAAGACTAGTTAGCAAAAAAAACATTAAGTTCTCTCGCCGATAGGAATAAAACACCATGTATTTATTTACAGAGGGAGTAGTACATTTTTTGTGACATGCATTACTAGATATTGCTAGTCAAATACTAAAATCCAGATGGACGTGGTAGTACTCCTAAATCCAGATGGTGGTGCTACTAGTACTAGTAGTAGTAGAACCAATGTAGTACTCCTAGGAGTACTAGCACTGTACTACCCGTTGGTCAAATTATTACGTGCTACTCCTCACAGTGAAGTGACAAGACCCTGCGCCGGAGATGACACCTGAGTATAGGCGCCATGTTCGGCATACCATAGTCAGCCTCACCGTCTGCAGTCACTATCATCATGGTTGTAGAGCTAGCCTGCTTACAACTAGCCATGTTCGACATAATTTCCCGTGCGTAGATGCCCGTGCATTGCACGGAACACCAAGATTGGGGGTGGATGGCTTCGGCAGCGGCCATCGCGCCAGATTTTTCCACGGCCTTCTAGATGTGGTGGGGAGGAGATAAGGCTGATTGTGAGAGACAAGGAGTTGTTTGTAAATAGGGAACAAGTGCGGGCATCTTTTTGCAATAATGGAGAAGCTTGGTTTGTATGCGTAAGATCTAGATCCGACGGCTATTGGTGAAAGATGGGAGGCACAACATCATCACCAACTCAGTACCTGTTTGATTCGCAGGATTTCGAAAACACAGGAATAGGACACGACAATATTACAAGTTTCAAACTGATATTACAAATGTTAGGAGTAATGCTGCACCTAGGAAGAGGGAATTACTAGGAAGTTCACGTAAGAACTTTCGTTACTTTAGGTGGATGCAGCGTTATCGTACAAACTAAAATCCACCGCCCTGACAAGTCACTAATGGGCAAATAAGTTTTCGAGTCTCTGGCCACTTGATGTTTCAAAAACAATTTCAGCTTCTGCGGAGACTTTGTCGTTTAGGCTTAGACGCTTGCGGTGATCAGCACGCCATTCATTGTTGCGCCAGAGAGCGCCAAACCTCATTACCTTGAGCACACTTGCCTCTAGAACAAAGAACCTAGCCAATTTAATCTCAGATGTGCTGCCTTGTAGTCGATCAAATCAATTTCTGTAAGATGGAGATCAAGGCATTCGATGAGATTGTTATAGTGCAGCACATTTTTCACTTTCGGGTCTTTTTTTATCTGCAAAGGAAGAGAACATATTAGAGTAGCTGGCTGCATAAGATTGCCGTGTCATCAAGAGGTACCAATATCATTCGCTCATACGATAGGGTTGGCCGGCTAGTGATATTTTTTCACTCTCTCTCTCTCTCCCTCTCTCTCTCTCTCTCTCTCTCTCTCTCTTTCTCTCTCTCTTTCTGTTTCCTCTCATTTAACTAGGAGCACGTGAAGAGCTTGGGCATTTGTTGCCTTCCACTATGTGGCCGATGCCATATTTCGCAAAAGTATGCCACATAATACGCATCGATATCAAATCAAAAGATTTTGGCACCGCTCTCGTGATGTGAGAGAGTTGGCACCGCTGTGCACACAGACCCACATGTATAAACAAATCAATCAAACCAACTACACCAGCCTCTCACTCTCCCAAACAAGTGTTTTTTTACCGCCTCTGTCCTCTCTCTCTCCCACGCAGTGTTTTTTCATTGCGTGAGTTAATTTGGCACCGGAGCAAAGTAGGTGATCCAAGATTGGGGCACCAGGTGAGCAATGGAGGGGCATCGATGCCAAATGCATCACAAGTGAATTTGGCACATGTTTTGGCCTACATAGCCCACTATTGTACTCCCTCTGTCCCAAAATTCTTGTCTTAAATTTGTCTAAATACGGATGTATCTAGTTACATTTTAGTGTTAGATACATTTGTATCTAAATAAATGTAAGACAAGAATTTTGGGATGGAGGAAATACTACCTCGTGTTTAGTATAAAATTTTGACCATAGATTTACCTAAGAAAATGCAATGCATGTCACTAAAAATTACACCATTTGAAATTATGTTCAAATATGAATTCAACGATATAGTTCTTAGTGACATGCATTATCAGTTAAATCTATGGTCAAATTTTGATACTACAAAATTGGAAGAGTAAACCAGGACGGAGGTAGTACTTGCCCTTAGGGTAACCATAGAGTTACTGGAGTAGTCTAAGTTACTTTCCACTATGACTAGCGTAGGCTACTATAGTAGTACATCATAAAAATGATGCAGGTGATTGATACGTCTCCAACGTATCTATAATTTTTTATTGCTCCATGCTACTTTATCTACTATTTTGTACTATATTGGGCTTTATTTTCCACTTTTATATTATTTTTGGGACTAACCTATTAACCGGAGGCCCAGCCCAGAATTGCTGTTTTTTGCCTATTTCAGTGTTTCGAAGAAACGGAATATCAAACGGAGTCCAAACGGGATGAAACCTTCAGGAACGTGATTTTCTCACCGAACGTGATCCAGGAGACTTGGACCCTGCTCCAAGGAACAAAAGAGTCGGTCACGAGGGTGGGGGCGCTAGGGTGTGCCCCCTGCCTTGTGGCCCCCTTGTTGCTCCACCGACGTACTCCTTCCTCCTATATATACCTACGTATCCCCAAACGATCAGAACAGGAGCCAAAAAACCTAATTCCACCGCCGCAACCTTCTGTATCCACAAGATCCCATCTTGGGGCCTGTTCCGGAGCTCCGTCGGAGGGGGCATCCACCACGGAGGGCTTCTACATCAACACCATAGCCCCTCCGATGAAGTGTGAGTAGTTTACTTCAGACCTTCGGGTCCATAGCTAGTAGCTAGATGGCTTCTTCTCTCTTTTTGGATCTCAATACAATGTTCTCCCCCTCTCTCGTGGAGATCTATTCGATGTAATCTTCTTTTTGCGGTGTGTTTGTTGAGACCGATGAATTGTGGGTTTATGATCCAGCTTATCTATGAATAATATTTGAATCTTCTCTGGATTCTTTTATGTATGATTGAGTTATCTTTGCAAGTCTCTTCAAATTATCCGTTTGGTTTGGCCAACTAGATTGGTAGTTCTTGCAATGGGAGAAGTGTTTAGCTTTGGGTTCAATCTTGCGGTGTCCTTTCCCAGTGACAGAAGGGGTAGCAAGGCACGTATTGTATTGTTGCCATCGAGGATAACAAGATGGGGTTTTATCATATTTCATGAATTTATCCCTCTACATCATGTCATCTTGCTTAAGGCGTTACTCTGTTTTTAACTTAATACTCTAGATGCATGCTGGATAGCGGTCGATGAGTGGAGTAATAGTAGTAGATGCAGAATCGTTTCGATCTACTTGTCTTGGACGTGATGCCTATATACATGATCATACCTAGATATACTCATAACTATGCTCAATTCTGTCAATTGCTCAACAGTAATTTGTTCACCCACTGTAGAATATTTATGCTCTTGAGAGAAGCCACTAGTGAAACCTATGGCCCCCGGGTCTATTCTCATCATATCAATCTCCATTACTTTATTACTTGCTTTGTTTTTACTTTGCCTTTTACTTTTCACTTTGCATCTATATACCAAAAATACCAAAAATATTATTTATCATCTCTATCAGATCTCACTCTCGTAAGTGACCGTGAAGGGATTGACAACCCCTAATCGCATTGGTTGCGAGGAGCTATCATTTTGTGTAGGTACGAGGGACTTATGCGTGGTCTCCTACTGGATTGATACCTTGGTTCTCAAAAACTGAGGGAAATACTTACGCTACTTTGCTGCATCATCCTCTCCTCTTCGGGGAAATCCAACGCAGTGCTCAAGAGGTAGCAAGAAGAATTTCTGGCACCGTTGCCGGGGAGGCTCACGCAAGAGCAAGTCAACCATACCAAGTACCCATCACAATCCCTATCTCTCGCATTACATTATTTGCCATTTGCCTCTCGTTTTCCTCTCCCCCACTTCACCCTTGCTGTTTTATTCGCCCTCTCTTTTTCGTTCGCCTTCGTCCCGTATGTATCTTTGTTTGTGTTTCCTTGTGCCTTCTATATGCTTGCATCTTCGCTCGCTGAAAATCTATTGATATGGATCCACTTAAAGTGTTCTACTTGGATCATCTTTGATCCTTATGCGCTCGTGCTGAAACCCCAACTAGCCTAGTTGATGGGAAATCTTTAGATGAGCATGCTCATTATGTGCATCACCGTTTGTCTGAAAAAGGGAGACTCTTATGGAGTCAAATAAACAGATTGTTGTGTTATGCTTGGAATCTTTGTGAAATTTATGATTTTACTTGTTGCTCTAAGAACCCTAGAAAACACCTTCCTTACCTATGTGAGTTTAATGAAAATGAAATCTTATCTTCTTATGCAAAGGGTGTTTATAGTTACTATGATATCGAACAAATTGAAGAATTTGTTGCTTTTAAGGGTGCTTATGAAGTTGCTTCTTTGATTGAAAAGTATGATATTACTCTCTACGAATCTAAAAATTTTGACATACTTAAATATTTCTACGAAAACTATGCTCATAATGTCTATGTCAAAGAATTTATTGAGAGAATGATCGTTGCTTTGGAAGGAAATAATGATATGCATGAATCTATAGATAATGATGATTCCGATGATTTTATTGAAATATCCCTTGATGAACATATGCTTGCTATCCTTGTGGCCATGATGCCAATATCTATGAAGATGGATTTGCTATAGTTCCTTATGTTAAACATGAGATCGTTGCTATTGCATCCATACTTGGTAGTTCCTTCACTGAAAAGCATGATTGCAATGATTTTACTATAAATTCTCTTGATGTCAATCATGCTAATAATATGCAAAACCCTAAGCTTGGGGATGCTAGTTTTGCTATGTCTACTGCTGGTTGCAATGATCATGATTGGGGTGATTCTTCTTATAATCTTGAAAATGTATTTAATCCCCATGATGAATATGAGATTGATAATATTGTTTGCAATAACATTAAAAGTGGGTTTGGAAGAGTGTCAACTTTGGATCCCACATATTTGGAGAATATTCAATCTTATGAAATTTTTGATAAAAGTGGGTTTGGAGAGGTCATGACTTTAGTTAATGTTAATCCCACTATTTCGGAATAGTGTCAACTTTGCATGTATGTGGATCATGTTGAGAATATGTTTTGTGATAGCTATATTGTTGAATTTTCTTATGATCCTACATGTAATTATTATGAGAGAGGAAAATATGGTTGTAGAAATTTTCATGTTAATAAATTACCTCTCGTTATGTTGAGATTGCTATTGTTTCTTTCCGTTTCCTTACATTCACTAGTATTTGCTTGCTATGATAATTTGTTTGCTTATAAGATGCCTATGCATAGGAAGTATGTTAGACTTAGATGTGTTTATCACGTGCTATATGATGCTCTCCTTGTGCTTCAATTCTTGTCTTTCATGTGAGCATCATTGAAATTATGCCTAGCTAGGGGCGTTAAACGATAGCGCTTGTTGGGAGGCAACCCAATTTTATTTCTAGTTTTTTTTGCTTTTGCTTATGTTTAAGAATAAATAATCCATCTAGACTATGTTTAGATGTGGTTTTATCTTTTAATTATTGTTTGTGCCAAGTAGAACATATAGGATAACCTACGATGATAGTTGATTTGATTCTGCTGAAAAACAGAAACTTTGCATGCATGAATATAATTTTGTTAAATCACAGGAACGTTATTTTGCGTTGATTCTTTTTTGTTCTGTTCAATAGACAAATTTTACAGGACTTCCTATTTTGGTAGGATTTTTAGAGTTCCAGAAGTTTGCGTTAGTTACAGATTACTACAGACAGTTCTGTTTTTGACAGATTCTGTTTTGCGTGTGTTGTTTGCTTATTTTGATGAATCTATGGCTAGTAAAATAGTTTATAATCCATAGAGAAGTTGGAATACAGTAGGTTTAACACCAATATAAATAAAGAATGAGTTCATTACAGTACCTTAAAGTAGTCTTTTGTTTTCTTTCTCTAATGGAGCTCACAAGATTTCTATTGAGTTATGTGTTGTGAAGTTTTCAAGTTTTGGGTGAATTCTTTTGATGGATTATGGAACAAGGAGTGGCAAGAGCCTAAGCTTGGGGATGCCCATGGCACCCCCAAGATAATCCAAGGACACCAAAAAGTCAAAGCTTGGGGATGCCCCGGAAGGCATCCCCTCTTTCGTCTACTTCCATCGGTAATTTATGTGGAGCTATATTTTTATTCACCACGTGATATGTGTTTTGCTTGGAGCGTCTTGTATTATTTGTGTCTTTGCTTGTTAGTTTACCACAATCATCCTTGATGTACACACCTTTTGAGAGAGCCATACATGAATTGGAATTTCATGGAATACTCTATGTGCTTCACTTATATCTTTTGAGCTTGATAGTTTTGCTCATAGTGCTTCACTTATATCTTTTGAGCGTGATAATTTTTGCTCTAGTGCTTCACTTAGATTTTTTAGAGCACGGTGGTGAATTTGTTTTAAATAAACTATTGATCTCTCATGCTTCACTTAGATTATTTTGAGAGTCGTTAATAGCATGGTAATTTGCTTAATGTTAATATACTTGGTATTCAAGATATGTGAAACTTTCTTTTGAGTGCGTTGAATACTAAGAAAAGTTTGATGATTGATAATTGTTTTGAGATATGAAGATGGTGATATTAGAGTCATGCTAGTTGAGTAGTTGTGAATTTAAAGAATACTTGTGTTGAAGTTTGTGATTCCCGTAGCATGCACGTATGGTGAACCGTTATGTGATGAACTCGGAGCATGATTTATTTATTGATTGTCTTCCTTATGAGTGGCAGTCGGGGACGAGCGATGGTCTTTTCCTACCAATCTGTCCCCCTAGGAGAATGCACGTAATACTTTGCTTTGATAACTTCTAGATTTTTGCAATAAGTATATGAGTTCTTTATGACTAATGTTGAGTCCATGGATTATACGCACTTTTCCCATCCTTCCACCATTGCTAGCCTCTCTAATACCGTGCACTTCTCGCCGGTATCATACACCCACCATATATCTTCCTCAAAACAGCCACCATACCTACCTATCATGGCATTTCCATAGCCATTCCGAGATATATTGCCATGCAACTTTCCACCGTTCCGTTTATTATGACACACTCCATCATTGTCATATTGCTAGCATGATCATGTAGTTGACATCGTATTTGTGGCAAAGCCACCGTTCATAATTCTTTCATACATGTCACTCATAATTCATTGCATATCCCGGTACACCGCCGGAGGCATTCATATAGAGTCATACCTTGTTCTAAGAATCGAGTTGTAATTGTTGAGTTGTAAGAAAAATAAAAGTGTAATGATCATCATTTTTTAGAGCATTGTCCCAAGTGAGGAAAGGATGATGGAGACCATGATTCCCCCACAAGTCGGGATGAGACTCCGAACAAAAAAAAGAGGCCATAAAAAGAAGAAGAGAAAAGGCCCAAATAAAAAAAAATAAAAAAATGATGAGAGAAAAAGAGAGAAGGGACAATGTTACTATCCTTTTACCACACTTGTGCTTCAAAGTAGCACCAAGATCTTCATGATAGAAAGTCTCTCATTTTGTCACTTTCATATATTAGTGGTAATTTTTCATTATAGAACTTGGCTTGTATATTTCAATGATGGGCTTCCTCAAATGCCCTAGGTCTTCGTGAGCAAGCAAGTTGGATGCACACCCACTTAGTTTCTTTTGTTGAGCTTTCATATACTTATAGCTCTAATGCATCCGTTGCATGGCAATCCCTACTCACTCACATTGATATCTATTGATGGGCATCTCCATAGCCCGTTGATACGCCTAGTTGATGTGAGACTATCTTCCCTCTTTTTGTCTTCTCCACAACCACCATTCTATTCCACATATAGTGATATATCCATGGCTCACGCTCATGTATTGCGTGAAGATTGAAAAAGTTTTGAGAATGTCATAAGTATGAAACAATTGCTTGGCTTGTTATCGGGGTTGTGCATGATTTAAATATTTTGTGTGGGGAAGATGGAGCATAGCCAGACTATATGATTTTGTAGGGATAACTTTCTTTGGCCATGTTATTTTGAGAAGACATAATTGCTTAGCTAGTATGCTTGAAGTATTATTATTTTTTATGTCAATATGAACTTTTGTCTTGAATCTTTCGGTTCTGAATATTCATGCCACAATTAAGAAGATTTACATTGAAATTATGCCAAAGTATCACTCCACATCAAAAATTCTCTTTTTATCATTTACCTACTCGAGGACGAGCAGGAATTAAGCTTGGGGATTCCTGATACGTCTCCAACGTATCTATAATTTTTGATTGCTCCATGCTACTTTATCTACTGTTTTGGACTATATTGGGCTTTATTTTCCACTTTTATATTATTTTTGGGACTAACCTATTAACCGGAGGCCCAGCCCAGAATTGCTGTTTTTTGCCTATTTCAGTGTTTCGAAGAAATGGAATATCAAACGGAGTCCAAACGGAAGGAAACCCTCGGGAACGTGATTTTCTCACCGAACGTGATCCAGGAGACTTGGACCCTGCTCCAAGGAACAAAAGAGTCGGTCACGAGGGTGGGGGCGCCCCCCCCCTAGGGTGCGCCCCCTGCCTCGTGGCCCCCCTGTTGCTCCACCGACGTACTCCTTCCTCCTATATATACCAACGTATCCCCAAACGATCAGAACAGGAGCCAAAAAACCTAATTCCACCGCCACAACCTTCTGTATCCATGAGATCCCATCTTGGGGCCTGTTCCGGAGCTCCGCCGGAGGGGGCATCCACCATGGAGGGCTTCTACATCAACACCATAGCCCCTCCTAGGAAGTGTGAGTAGTTTACTTTAGACCTTCAGGTCCATAGCTAGTAGCTAGATGGCTTCTTCTCTCTTTTTGGATCTCAATACAATGTTCTCCCCCTCTCTCGTGGAGATCTATTCGATGTAATCTTCTTTTTGCAGTGTGTTTGTTGAGACCGATGAATTGTGGGTTTATGATCCAGCTTATCTATGAATAATATTTGAATCTTCTCTGAATTCTTTTATGTATGATTGAGTTATCTTTGCAAGTCTCTTCAAATTATCCGTTTGGTTTGGCCAACTAGATTGGTAGTTCTTGCAATGGGAGAAGTGTTTAGCTTTGGTTCAATCTTGTGGTGTCCTTTCCCAGTGACAGAAGGGGCAGCAAGGCACGTATTGTATTGTTGCCATCGAGGATAACAAGATGGGGTTTTTATCATATTGCATGAATTTATCCCTCTACATCATGTCATCTTGCTTAAGGCGTTACTCTGTTTTTAACTTAATACTCTAGATGCATGCTGGATAGCGGTCGATGAGTGGAGTAATAGTAGTAGATGCAGAATCGTTTCGATCTACTTGTCTTGGACGTGATGCCTATATACATGATCATACCTAGATATACTCATAAGTATGCTCAATTCTGTCAATTGCTCAACAGTAATTTGTTCACCCACCGTAGAATATTTATGTTCTTGAGAGAAGCCACTAGTGAAACCTATGGCCCCCGGGTCTATTCTCATCATATCAATCTCCATTACTTTATTACTTGCTTTGTTTTTACTTTGCCTTTTACTTTTCACTTTGCATCTATATACCAAAAATACCAAAAATATTATTTATCATCTCTATCAGATCTCACTCTTGTAAGTGACCATGAAGGGATTGACAACCCCTAATCGCGTTGGTTGCGAGGAGCTATCGTTTTGTGTAGGTACGAGGGACTTGTGCGTGATCTCTGGATTGATACCTTGGTTCTCAAAAACTGAGGGAAATACTTACGCTACTTTGCTACATCATCCTCTCCTCTTCGGGGAAATCCAATGCAGTGCTCAAGAGGTAGCAGTGATCACGTGAGTAAAATACTAAAAACATTTCTTTCGATGCAGTGCATAGATGTAGTTTCGAACTCTACACTTGTCATCGTAATTTGGGAAAATTACAAAAAAATTGAGCTACGTTGTGATTACCATTTACTAATAGGAAAGAAGTTTCACCTCGATGAGTAGCTTCTCCACGCATGGAAAGCATGTAAGGAATCCAACAACTTGATCCAGATTGGGGTCAATAGATTTTAGTGCTAAGATCTTCACTGTGCGCATGGACTGGGTCAAGCTTGTGGGAATCATTTTCTAGAAAACGGTCGTAAATACATCAAGAAGAAATTTAAAAATGTGAATTTCAAGAAGACGGAGAATAAGATGAATGTTGTACCTGAACGATTATGGATCCAATAAAGAGTTCGGAGAATTTGGCAGACGAGTACACCAACGCTGTCAATTTCGGCGCGTAATGACCTTGATTTTTGTTGGACCTTCTATATCCGATACAAGCAATCTCTCAAGGAAAGGCGCATTCTCAATGACCATAACATGGAACAGCTGGAGTGATCTCTTCTCAATTGATGTCTTGTTGTGGGGCCAGCAAGACACATAAATCCATCGGAGATTCGTCGAGGCGATGTGGAGGCTAATGAACCCGTGGATCTGCTCAAGACGAAGGTACTCGAGCGCAGTACAGCTGCGGAGCAGGGGCTCCATAGCCTTCTTCGAGATGACAATGTCGAAGAGGTCGAGCTGCTTAAGTTGAGGGAGAAGAAGGGCGGGCACGGCATTAATCTGGGGAAGATAGCAGGAGCTGAAGCTGGCGCAGCGCAGCGTTGGCGTGAGGCGGAGCGCGGACGGCGGCAGAGAGCGACATCGTCCAACTTCAAAGCTGAGCTCCTCGAGCTGATCTAGGGCGGGGGATAAGAACCACTCGTCGAACTTGGGTTGGACCTTGCAGTTGGTACTAAACATGCAGATGTCAAGGCGTCTGGCTGGCCCAGGGTGCGATGAAAAGATCTTGGAGACTGCGGCCATGCATTTGCAATCCCCGTCGCAGAGGCAGCTGTCGACAGTGAGCTTGAGGGGGACGCAGCGCCAGAGGGGGCACCACCGCCAGGAGAGCAGGGCGGTCCGCACGGCAGATTTGGTGGGGAAGAGGCCGATGATGACAAGCAGCATGTCGTCGGGGAGGCTGTTGATGAAGTCCAGGCTCGCCGGATGCAGTTTTGACTCGAGTGGCCTCTGCTTGTTGGCTGGCTCACCGTCCATCTCAACCGGCGGCGACGCTGGTGTATACGTGTGCTAGTGTGTGTTGTGTGCTGGGTGTGCGTGAGTGCGTCCTTCTGTGCATGCCGCCGCGCAGTGGTGAATTGTGCGTGAGTGCGTCCTTCGCGCGCAAGAAGTTTGTCCTCAATGCGCCATCAATTTACTAGCGTGCGAGGTGCTACCCCGAGTGGTTTCAACTTTGTTTCCTTCACCGCGTGTCAGATGGGCCTCTAGTTTACTTATTTTCACCCACTGCCACATGGGCCAGCACACCAAGATACAGAACACGAGCTGACAACGCAGAATGTGGATTGGTTGACCAGTCAACTAAACAATATACAGAGCTATACGCTGACACAGTGAGCGTATAATCCGTCGGTATAGAGAGTTCGAGTGAGAGGGGAGGCCCGTGAGAGATAGCAGAGAGAGAGAGAGAAAGAGCTACTCCCTCCGTTTGATAATGTAGTTACAACATTTTTTGAAGTCAAACTTTTGAAACTTTGACCAAGTTTATAAAGAAATTACTTATATCTGCAATACCAAAGATAAATGATAGTATGAAGTAAGTACATGTTGTGATGAATCTAATGATCGTTCTAGATGTAAATGTTTTTCTCCACATATACCTAGTAAAACTTTTCTGAGGTTTGACTTTTCCAAACATCCATATGCTTATGGACGTGACAGAGTCCCTGACGAGAGAGAGAGAGAGAAAGAGAGTGAAAAAAGTGTGTGTGCATGTGTGAAAGAGACATGGACAACACACGATAAAAGTGGAGAAAAAGTGTGCGTGTCTTATGCAAACATATCACACATGCATCTTCGACAATGGAGGCAAGGTGAGGAGATAGTGTGTGGTTCTCTGGAACCGAGAGAGGAAGACCCGTAGCACGTGGCCAAGAGGGGTCTGACAAACAAGGGAGAGAGGTCGAGAGAGACGTACAGAGAAAATGCAGACATGGGGAGGAGAGAGTGTATGTTTGTCATAGAGAGATCCCCTGGAGATCGTGATGGGACTACATGGGTGGGAGATCAAGTGACAAGGTGTGTGCGTGATAGAAGATGCCCCGAGAGATATCGAGATAGACGTATGGATGGAAGGAGACAATACGTGTGTTCCTGATGGCTAGTAAGAGATAATCATACTTAGGAGGGGGGGAGTGCTTGAGCCTATGGCCCTGTTTGGATACTCTAACTCAGTTAGAGGTTAGAGTTAGATTCTAACCCTGAACTAACTCTAAGTAAATATGTGTTTGGATGGCAGGGTTAGATGGAGCTCGGATTCGGCGAGGCACCTTCATGGGCGGTGCGAGAGGGAGGGAGGGAGAGGACGAGAAGCTTCGAGGAAGTGAGGAGGGATCTGCTGCGGGGAGAGCGAGAGAAAAAAAGTGTTTATTAGTGGTCCCGAGAAGAACTAACCCAAATAAGCACCTCTTGGATGGGTTAGTTTTTTTGGATGGGTTAGATGCATCTAACCTAAACTAACCCTCCTGTTTGGATATTTTTGGGTTAGTTGACTCCAAACTAACCCAAACTAACTCTAACCCATGGATCCAAACAGAGCCTATGATGGAGTGAGGGATTATGGTACTTAGGGGGGTGCGTGTCACATGGAGAGAGAACAAGGGCGGAGAGTGTTGGATGGGTCTATATGTATAGCGCGAGCGAGACATGTGTATGTGTGAACCAGGGAGATATAAGGCCCGTTCGGCTTGCGTCGTGAGCATCTTTTGCGTGGCCTGGGGTTGTGGCTGGATTTCATGCACACTTGTTTGGTTGCTACCCTATGAAAAAGAAAGCCCGCCTGGGCTGGGTTCCCTTGCACTTTAATTAGCCTGGCTAAACTCCAGACACTGCAAGTAGACTGGCCCAAGCGACCGATTTCGAATGCCTGGCCGTGCCTGGTCGTGCGCCCATGAGGCCAACAGCAACATGGATGGATATTAGCATTAAATAATTGATGCATGGATTGATTGATGGGACGTTGATGCTTTGCCTGGCCCAGGCATGAAACAAATGCTTTAGCACCACACAAGCCTGGCCAAGCAGAAATATTTTATATCTCACGTCCACACCAGGCAGTATCGACCATCAAGGCATGAGGGTCAGGTCACGAACCAAACTGACCAATAAAGTTTGAGAGAGATTGAGGAGCCCCGATAAGGCTGAGTGGTGCGTCAGATAGCTGAGAGGGGGAAAGAGATATTCCATCCGCTCGATAATGCAGTGCATGTAAATGTTTTAGAAGTCAAACTTTGGAAACTTTGATCAGGTTTACGCAAATGTTATTTATATCTACAATACTAAAGATACATCATACAAAACTACATCTCATGGTGAATCTAATGGTATATGTTTGCCGTACTAGATGTAATTCTTTTTCTCCACGTACATGGTCAAACTTTGTGATGTTTGACTTTTCAATAAATCTATGTGCTATGGACGGAGGTGAGTGCCTCAGTCGAGACAGATCAAGTGCGTGTGAAGGACAATGAGTAAGTGTGCAAAAAGAGTATGTGTGTGAAAGAGAAAGTGACAACAAACGATAAATTAGAGAGAGAGTGTGTTTTTTTGTTTCTTATGCGAACATATCATGCATGCATCTCCGAGATGGAAAAGTGAGGCGAGGAGATACATGAAGATAGCTAGCGTGTGATTGTTTGCAACGGAGAGAGACACCCCTGTAGCACATGTCCAATAGAGGTCTGGCCAACAAGGAAAAAAGGTCGAGAGGGACACATGGATGGCATGGACGCATGGGGAGGGAGAGAGGGTGTGTTTGTGATAGAGAGATCCCCTCGAGATCGTGAGGGGACTATATGGGTGGGAGATCGAGGGAGTGCGTGCATGATAGAAAGATGCCTCGAGAGAAATCGAGATAGACCATGCACATGTTTGTGATGGAGACTAAGATTAGCTAGTCATATACATATAGGGGGGACAGCGTGTGCCTACAATTGAGTGAGAGACCATCATACTTGGCTAGCTGGGCATGAGATTGTGTGTGTGTGCGCGCGCGTGTGAGATGGAGAGAGAATGATGGAGAGAGATAGATTTTTAGATGGGCCTATCGAGTGCGAGTGAGATATGCATGTGTATGTGTGACCCAGGTGGATGGAGAGCTTGAGAGAGGGGGGGAGAGCTCCGAGACGACATAGTGGTGCGTGAGAGAGTTACGGGCAAAGAGCTAAGGAATTTGTGTGCGTACGATGAGTGCACCCAAGATATCTAGCTTGGACTAGCTAGAGTATCATACATAGTGTGCGAGAGAGACCTATAGATGGTGTATATATGAATGCAAACTAGAAAGACCCCCCCCCCCACACACACACACAGAGAGAGAGAGAGAGATAGAGAGAGAGAGAGAGAGAGAAAGGGAGAGGGACCAACAAGGTTTTTGTGTCGGATGCGTGCGACAGAATTGAAGATTGTCGGCGAGAGTGAGAGAGAGAGAGAGAGAGAGAACAGGAGTCCGGGAGAGGGGGAGGTCGCGTTTTATGCATCAAAGACTGATATAAACCATGTTTCGATATAAACTTGCATTCAAATATTTAAATTGGAGAACATGTTGTCTGCAATCCACACATGAATGGATATATGCGTATATCAAACAAGTTCATTAATTTGACTTTCAACATGTTCATGGAGTACTATAATACTGTACAACATGCTACTCGATTGAGGTGTTCAATTTTGGATTTAGTTCACTATTTTGACCTACTGAACGAGCTAGTTCATTGAATCGAGATATTTCATTCTGGGTTTGATTCACGTTTTTGAGTGGGTCAACTATTTGTCATATAGTAAATCGCCAGCAACGAGCATGTAAAAACACATTACTCCCGAGCATCATCTCTCCATCTAAAAAAGAAGTGGCAAGCTAATATTTCAAAATTTGATTCGAATCGACTTGGTAAGGTAGACGTGGATGCTTGTTCTCCCAAAATTTGAACGAACCGTTAAACATCCTCTCTGCTCGGTGGAATTCGCCCGAGCAAATAAATGGGAGACGCGAAATTACCGTCCTATGTGGGACACGCATCAATTGGCCCGTTGTACATCGAGGGTAGGTTCGTAACTTCATCCAAGCGCGCCTTCTCCTCGGCCGAAATGACATGTGCCGAATAATTCATAAACCATGGTCGGCACAACACGCTCTCCTTGCCTGAAATAGCTCGCGCCCACTATTTCAAAACACGCTCTCCTCACCCGAATTCGCTCGCGCCCACTATAGTTCAAAACATGCCCTCCTCGCCCGAAATCGCTCCCGCCCACTATTTGGGGAGAAGCAAAGTTACTCTACTATCCCCGACCCTCAGTACACAGACCCAAGCCGAGAAGCCTATAGGCAAGGGTAGAACTGTAACTCCCCCTCACATTTCAGACAAAT